>NW_024387222.1:1408670-1477659 GCF_900408965.1 Simochromis diagramma | reverse complement strand
TCTCAGCGGCTCCAGAAGCGTTCAGGTGAGAAAACCAACGCTAACAGGAAGACGTGAAAGGTCTCAGAGTTTACACTGTGCACTTTATTAAACTTTACACACAAAGACAGGAAAACATCTCAGACACAGGAACAGCGCAAGACCACAAAGTGGTCCATTATTTTTCCAGCTGCAGAACAAAACATTTCTCTGAATATTTATTTATGTAAGAGCATCATTCAAAGTCCTGATATTTTATATGTTTATGAGGGGAAACGGTTTTAATATGTATTTAAAATATGCTGAGCTTCAGTGGTGGTTTTACCCATCAGTGCTGTGTACCTGCACATGTCTCTAATATTATGACTTCATATTGAAGATGCATTGGACACAACATTAGAAACACCTCTTAATGTAAAACAGTCCAGCATCAGCTGGAAACACGAGCTCAGGAATTAAAGGTTGTAGTTTCCCCCCCGTGTGTGTGTGTGTGTGTGTGTGTGTGTGCGCGTGCGTGTGTGCGTGCGTGTCAGGCGGCCGGCTGAGGAGAAGCACGAGGCTGACCAAAGTGACGAGCAGGTACGAGGCCTCCAACATGTTCGACGGCATCAGCACCAAGTAAGAAAGTCCTCCTGACATGTGAGGTGATGGAGGTGCAGTAAAAGCAGTGACGTAGAAACTGAGATGAGTTCAGGTTATGATGCCATCAATGACACTTTGATTGTTAACCCTGAGACAGCCAAAGAAAGAAGCACACAGAACAACAGCTCTGTTTGATCGTCCCTGCTGGGATTCACGGATGTCTTTGATACATTAAAAGTCTGAAGTTTAACCTGAGCAGCTCAGAGTGATGTGATGAATGAGGCCACATGTGGCCGTCCGCCGTGTTTGCACTGATCTTTATGCCACAAACCTGTACGATTGTGATAATACGGTAGATTGAATCGTGGTGACGTCCACGCTGTTCTCTCTGCAGCGCCGCCAGGTCGGTCCTGAACAGGATGGACAGCATGAAGAAGAAGAGGCGGCTCAGTAACAACAAAGAAGGAGTGAGTAGAGCCGTTAGAGAGGATCAGTGACTATAAGTATTTATAAGTATTTATCCTGCCTGTTTGCACAAAGAAACGTCTCTGTTCAGTTCTCAGTTATTACAGGCAAAATCATTCCTCTGGACACGCTCGGGTAGAAGGACTGGACTGAAAATGAGTGAAAAAGAAAACCTTTTTCAGACTTTTAAAGAAACGAGGGTCAGCACAGTACTGTAATTAAAGAGCTCACAGATGCTCATCTGTATAAGCGAGGACTCAAACCAGACGCTGTGTCAAGTATTTTCTGCCACAAGTCAGAGGTCATCAAAGGTCACGACCCCGTTGACCAGGAGTGACATCGGCCCAAACAGTGTGCTCAGATACAGACAGCTGTGCGCTGGTCACCAGCTGTTCTGGGGTCAGTGTGATCGTCTCCATCATCACAAACCGTCTGAGTCTTTTTCTTTCTTTAAGGATCAAATAGAAAACATGAACAGAGGACATGTTTCCCTCACCGTAACCTTTTGGCATCATTACCCAGACTGCACTGCAACACAAACATCTAAGGCAGCTGCAGTGTTTATAAAGGCACACGCGTGTGTGCGCTTTGTGGCGTCACTGTTGCCGTGGAGCTGTGTTTATGTTTTTACGCTGATAATCAACGCTGAGAGTTTGTTTACATCCCGAGTCAGCTGTAAACCCTCAGCTGAGGCCGCCGTCTCAGTGGGCGCTGCCTCTCTTATCAGGTCTTTATGAGGGCGGTGGACCCGGCTGCACCCAGCCCCCCTCCCACTGCTCGCGGCTTGTGGGGAGGGGGCAACGTCTATATCAGCTGGCACCATATTGGAAAGCAGCCGACAAGCACCAGCCCTTATTTTGTGTCCACATGTTCATATTTCCTCCTCACATGGAGTTTCTGCTGCTCTGAATGAGTAAAACAACGAGAGTCGTTGAGACGTTTGTAATCAGAGTGTGTGAAGTGTGGCGTGTGCTTTACATCCTGTCAGAGAACAACAGCGGGCTCACAGATCTTCTGTCCCAGCCGTGGATGTTCACACCAGTCAGGTTTCTAATAATGAGTCTGTATGTGCAGTAATCCCAGTGAACCAAAAGCTTGCCTGAAACTCTCAGTTTGGTCAAGTTTTCTTCTACTCATGGATCTGTGTAATGTCTGAGTTGTCAGAGCTGTGACATCACACAGGCCCACAGCTCTGTGTCCACAGTGGGAGTTTGTGTTTATATTAGCGGTTCTGAAATGTTCCTCAGTAACGAGTTAACTGATCTGTGAAATGTCCAAAAACAGTCCCATCCCTCGTTGTCACGTTGGTCACTTTAATCAGATGCATTACTTGGATAAACACAGGGATGATTAACTGATCGTTACACACCTGATAACTGATACATTTGCAGAAGATCTACTCTAAAGCCCAGAGGAGTAAAACACCAGTCCCACTGCGAGGAGAGCTCAGCGACAGCGAGGACAGCCGAGGTCAGTGCAGATGGTTAGGAGCAGAGGAATGATGATGAGAGGGAGACGTGGTGGTAAAAACGTCTTCTCTGGTGTCTCCAGGGGCGGGCTTTGACGAGGACAGCAGGAAGGCCGTAACAGCAGATGAAGACAGCAACTGCAGCGTCGGCCACAACGTTGATGCCAAACTGAGCCGAGCCTCGTCGCTGTACCGAGGCCCGACCAGCGGTCAGTACGCCGCTCCAAACACGCCGTCTGTACATGCTGAGTAATGCAATAAAAACCCTAAAAGCCTACAAATCGGTGAACAACGGGTTCTTCAGGAGAAAAATAAAACCACACACTTGAAACGTACTGAAGCTCCAGCTCTGATGATTTTGTTTTCTCTGGTATCGATTAGACGTCCTGAGAGGAACCTTCCCGGTCAGCGCCTCCGGAGCGAACACGACCCGCAGAGCAGCCTTCAGGTCAGAGCGTGGACACGCCTTTCCTCTCTCCTTCAAATAAAGCAGGACACAGCTGAACGCTGAAGTATGATGTAGTCTGAAGCAGGTTGGCTACACAGGCTAAACCCTCGAAAACTCAGGTCACACTTTTTCTGCATTCTTGTTTTTATTTATTTTCCCTCACAAATGTTCCTGTATCCGTTTGATCCTGAGGGGCCACCATAGACTGACGTATAAACTGTGACATCACTGGCTTTTAAAACCTTTACAAACTTGCTTTTAAAGTCCTACGATTTCACCAAACTGGAGCTCAGCCCTGTAAGTGCTGTAACCTCAGCAGCCATGCTGTTGGTCAGCTGATGTCATCAAAAATGCTCCAGCAGCACAAACACAGTGCCGAGGTGGGTGATGTAAAATCTCCGCCTTCACTACAGGAATAACAGATCTTATCATCATCACCAAAACTTCACCTGTTGGATGCTTCACCTTCATCCGTCACACTCAGGTCTCTGTTTCTTCCTGCAGACCCACTAAGAGCGCCTGGTCCAAACAGTCTGATGAAGACTCTGATGATGAAGAGGAGGAGGCCCCTGACAGGTCAGAGACAGCCAATCTGATTGGATCATCAAACCACTTCCTGATACATCGTCCATCATCAATGCTTTT
Organism: Simochromis diagramma; assembly: GCF_900408965.1. Classification (NCBI taxonomy): domain Eukaryota; kingdom Metazoa; phylum Chordata; class Actinopteri; order Cichliformes; family Cichlidae; genus Simochromis; species Simochromis diagramma. Next base: position 1,474,072 of record NW_024387222.1, on the reverse strand, counting down.
AACTGTGAAGCACGAGGCGTATGGAGTAGATCAGATGTGGTTTGCTGCCTGTCTTACTGAGACTTGTCTCTCGCTCTCAGCTGTCTCCCACTCAGCCTGCGTACCGGCAACCTTTTGGGAACCCGCAACGACAAGATGGCTGCAGGAGCGGGCCTGGCGGACATCGATCCCATGGCCATCGACCAATCTGTGAGATTAAACCTTAGATATGTTCTCCTGTGACCTCGTGTTTTACACATGATTCACAGAAAAATCTTCTAATTGTGTTGTTTTGTTCTCCACCTGATCCTGTTATATCCTTCCTTCCTTCCTTCCTTCCTTCCTCAGGTGGGTTTTGACAGTATTGGGGGTCTGTCAGGTCACATCTCAGCTCTGAAGGAGATGGTCGTCTTCCCCCTTCTCTACCCTGAGGTCTTTGACAACTTCAAGATTCAGCCTCCCAGGTGACACACACACACACACACACACACACATGTCAGGTATTCATGTCTTGTGGGGACGTCTAATAGACGTCATGCGTTCCCTAGCCTCTAACCCTAACTTTAACCTAACTGTAACCCTGAGACTAAAATCCCTTCAAAGTCTTTGGTACCAGAATGTTGGTCCCCACAAGTATAGTAAACTTTCTATATTTGGTCCCCACAAAGATATGAATACACGCTTGTGTACCCCAGATTCTAAATATATAAAGAAACCTTCAGAGGTGAGTGATGCTTGATGCAGGGACATGATGAGTTTACCTTCTCACAAAGGTAAATGTGTGCTGTAGTAGTTACTGAGTCCTGCTGAGACTGCAGCTCAGAGGAAACATGAGACTGAATGATGTGAGTGGGCCGAGGTCAAAGGTTGGACTTCATGTTTTTAAGACGGATTACACAGTGAACACGCTCCACCTGCGTCTCTCTGCAGAGGGTGTCTGTTTTACGGCCCTCCCGGGACGGGGAAGACGCTGGTTGCACGGGCGTTGGCCAACGAGTGTAGCCACGGCAACAGGAAGGTGTCCTTCTTCATGAGGAAGGGAGCCGACGTCCTCAGCAAGTGGGTGGGCGAGTCAGAGCGGCAGCTGCGGCTGCTGTTTGAGCAGGTAAACGTTCACCTGAGTCATACTGAAGCAGGAAATATGATTTGAGTGAGTTTAATGAGTCTGAGCAGAGAGAAGCTGCTTCTGAGCAGACGCTGTGACCTATATCTGCATATACATCCGTTTGTGTCAGCAGCACTTTAATACTCTGACAGTGTCTGTGTTAGAAACTTTGAAATCAAACTCGTTAAACAAACCCTGTGAATTTGAATTCATTTAATTCATCGTGAACAGGTTTAAAGTGTGTGTGTGTTTGTGTGTGTGTGTGTGTGTGTGTGTGTGTGTGTGTGTGTGTGTGTGTGTGTGGGGTCCTCAGGCGTATCGGATGCGTCCGTCCATCATCTTCTTCGATGAGATCGACGGTCTGGCTCCGGTCCGATCCAGCAGGCAGGACCAGATCCACAGGTCAGTTTCAGCTTCTCCACACGTGTCACCTCAGCGGTGTCAGAGTTTGAGGTCCAGTGTAACGGGTCAGAGGCGCCGCCGCCGCTGTAGATTAGTAATAATCTGTTTGTAAAGTTATTCCTGACACAAAGGAAACGTGTGCCGGACTAAATAAATGGAAATCCTCGCAGCTCCATCGTGTCGACGCTCCTCGCTCTGATGGACGGGCTCGACAGTCGAGGGGAGGTCGTTGTGATCGGAGCCACAAACCGGCTCGACTCCATCGACCCTGCCCTGCGGCGGCCTGGGCGCTTTGACCGCGAGTTCCTGTTCGGCCTTCCCGACAGAGAGGTGACTCTTTACTTTATTAGATTTTATATATTTTCAGCTGCATCCATAATCTGTGCAGCGTCATAATCTACCAGCATGGTTGTGATGAAGGGAAGTGATTGTTTCAGGATCAGGATGTAAACGTGTTTGTTTCTGCTGTAAAGTTTTACCGTGGGAGTCTGAGGCCGCCTCTGCTGGAGCCTCTGCTGGACATCAGAGGAACTGCAGCAGGGACCTTAATTTAGGTGTGTGTGTGTGTGTGTGTGTGTGTGTTTCAGGCTCGTAAAGACATTCTGAAGATCCACACTCGGCAGTGGAAACCTCCTCCGTCTGAAGACTTTCTCGATGAACTGTCAGAAAAATGTGTCGGTGAGAAAAATGGCAGCAGCTTTTTTTGTCTCAGGAAAATGAAGTTGTTTTTTTTATTGGTAACCTGACTTCCTGAGCCTCCGTCGCTCTCAGGTTACTGCGGCGCTGATATCAGGGCGGTGTGCACCGAGGCGGCATTGTGCGCTCTGCGCCGACGCTACCCGCAGATCTACGGCACGTCCCAGAAGCTCCTGCTGGACGTCTCCTCCATCGCCGTCAGCAGCTGCGACTTTGCAGCAGCCCTGAAGAAGATGTCGCCCACCTCGCACCGCTCTGCCGCCTCCCCGGCCAAACCGCTGTCCCCTGTGGTCCACCTGCTTCTAGGCGGCGCCCTGCAAGAAATCCTCAATGCCCTGCAGAGGATGTTTCCACACGCTGAGGAGGGCATGAAGAGGAAGAGGGAACCAGGTGAGCCAGAGGCCAAAGTTCTGCTGTGTCTACACATCACTTCCTGTTTACAAACTTCCTGTTTCCTGTGTCAGACCTGACCTCGGGTATCGTCGATGACACTTTGATGTTTGACGAAGACGAGGGCCCCAGCATCTCCAAACCCTCCAAGAACAAAACCTTCCTGCACTTCTTCAGGTGAGCCTTTATCCACACCTGAGGGGCGTGACTATGAAGTGAATCACCATGGTAACAGAAGCCGAGTCTAAAGCTGGGTCAAAGCGCCACATTTTCACTGATTCCTGTGATCCGAGGTTAGATTCTGTGTGTTAAAGTGCAGTAAAGGTGCCGCAGCAAACACTGCGTTGCAGTATCGCAGGTATGATTTATACGTGTGCGTGATTTATGTGTTCATCTGGTCATGTAGAAAGCAGGGATGGCCTCTATAAACACTGCGTGCTCTCATCGATTATCTCCCCCACGCTGCATTCTCTGATCCTCTCCCCCGACCTGTAGGAGTGCCGTCAAACAGCCGACGTCTCACCGCCCCAGGATCTTGCTGGCAGGTCGTCCTGGCGCTGGTCAAACCTCCCACCTGGCCCCCGCCATCCTGCACGCTTTGGAGCGTTTCACCGTCCACAGCCTGGACTCAGCGGTGCTGTTTGGTGTCAGCAGCACCTCGCCAGAGGAAGCCTGTGCACAGGTGACTCCTCCAGACATGTGCATCTACAGGTCGACACGCATGTGCACACAAACACAAACACACTTCATAAAAACTTCATTTAATCGTTTTAGAAGTGTTAACAGGCGGCTCTGTGGTTCTTTCTGACTCTGTAATGTTTTTAATTATTTAAAGCAGCCTGTCTGTGCCGGACAGTCTCAGGATGTGAACTTTGACCTTTCCCCTGATCAGGTGTTCTGTGAGGCCAAGCGGACGTCTCCCAGCATCCTCTACATACCGCACATCCAGCAGTGGTGGGACACTGCGGGGCCGGCACTGAGGGCATCCTTCCTCAGCCTGCTGGGCAGCATCCCGTCCTTCTCCCCCATCCTCCTCCTCGCCACCTGCAGCGTGTCCTTCCAGCAGCTGGACCCAGAGGTGAGGACTGAAGCTTTATCTTTCCTTTGTCCCTCAGCTGTGTCCCTGTGCGTGGAGGTTTTACAGGTTTTTATCTTCGATGCTGTGCCGCTCCCAGATTCAGAGCCTGTTTCGGGAGGACTACGGGGAGGTCTACGTCCTCAGAGTTCCCACCCAGCAGGAGAGGACCAGCTTCTTCCAGGATCTCATTCTGAACCAGGCGGCCGAGGCCCCTCCCTCTAAGAGAAAAACATGTGTGTGACTCCGCCTTCATGCTGCGGTTGTTAAGCCCAGAGTGTGATAGATCGCTCACTCTTTCCTCCTCCTCCTCTCTCAGTATCTCAGGCAATGGAGGTCCTCCCCCTAGCTCCACCGCCGCCTCCTCGCAAAATGTCAGAGCAAGAGCACCTCCGCCTGGAGGAGCAGGAGGAGGACGTGCTGCGAGAGCTCCGTCTCTTCCTGCGAAACATCACCGAGCGCCTGTCTCTGGACCGCCGCTTCAAAGCCTTCACCAAACCGGTCGACATCGAGGAGGTGAGAGTTTGAGAGAAAGACACGCCGACATCTCAGTTTTAAGGTCGTGAATAATTAAACAAACGGAATCGGATCAGTTCACGCCTTCCTCCCAGCTCCACGCCGTACATGTTATTAAAAAAGCGTGCAGCAGATTCAGTGCAGGTTGATGAGGTCAGATGGCAAGACCAGACTCACGGGTCAGCAGTCGTCTTAGCTGAGCCCGGTTCTGTCGGAGGTTTCTTCCTGTTAAAAGGGAGTTTTTCCTTCCCGCTGTCGCCACAGTGCTTGTTCATGAGGTCGCCTGACTGTGGGCTGTTCTGTTTTCTTTATATTATTGCAGGGTTTGTATCTTACCAGATAAAGCACCTTGAGGCAACTGCTGTTGTGATTTAGTGACATATAGATAAAAGTGAATAGAATGTTGGAACAAATCCACACATTCAGCATTCACTAAATCAGATTTTAGTTTCCCATCAGCACGCGGAGCAGACGTCAGAAATGTTTACTACAATCACGTCAGACCGCAGCCACACGCCGACACCGTGCATGACATCATGATTGGCCTGTTTCCTGTTCTGACTGTTGATTGGCTCATTGGTGTCAGGGGAAGGCCAACCAGGGGTTTATAAAACGGAAACAACGCTGCCGCTCTCGCCTGTTCGATCTGTGAATCAGCCCAGAGTATTTGTCTCTGCTGCCCCCGAGTGGCCAAACCAAACACCATCAGCAGAAACCCTCCTTCCTCTCCTCCAGGTCCCCGACTATCTGATGGTGGTTAAGAAGCCCATGGACCTCTCCACCCTGCTCACCAACATCGACCAGCACAAGTACGTCACCGTCGGCGAGTTCATGGCAGACGCTGACTTCATCTGGAAGAACGCTCTGGAGTACAACCCGGACAGCGACCCCATGGGTGAGACGACATCACCCGTGACCGCTCTCTTAGTTTGTCCTCTGCCCCACAGTCTCCTTCCTTTTCTTAAGTTTCTTCTTCTTCTGCTGTCTGTATGAGACAGACGGAGCAGGCGTCTCCAGGTGGAAACATTTCCACAATGGGCGGGGCTATAAGTTCAGCTGTTGGGTGGGGGGAAAAAAATCCTTTTCTGTTTGTCTGCGTCTGTTTGAGGAGAGACGAACTAAACAGAAGCCGATTTCTCAGCTGGACTCACCTGCGGAGAGGTGATAAAAAAACCTGTTTGTTTTACTGTGTGTGTGTGTGTGTGTGTGTGTGTGTGTGTGTGTGTGTGTGTGTGTCAGATCGCAACATCCGTCACCGAGCGTGCGCCCTGAAGGACACGGTCCGCGCCATCATCAGAGACGAGCTGGACGAAGACTTCGAGAGAGTCTGCGAGGAGATCAGAGAGTCGCGCATCCACAGAGGTGAAACTCAGCCAGATGTTCACGCCTCATCCAGCTGCTGCTAACAGTGTACTGTCAAACTTTATATTAAGACTTTTATTTTGGTGACAGCTCTGATGGTGGCCAACCCGCAGGAGGCCGATGGCGTCTGCAGCTCGGCGTTCTCCAGAAACACTCTCCAACGTAAGTTCACCCCTGAACTGAAACAGCACGGGGCGGCTCAGAGTCTCTGCGCACTGTTAGTCACAGACGTCAGCAGCTGCTTTACAAAACTGTTAGAAATATGAGTGACGTGAGAGCAAACCAGCAGACATCACATCAGGTCTGATCACCGTCAGGGTCAGCGTGTGCACCAGTGAGCCGTCAACCACCCGTCAGGTTCTCCTCAGCCACTGTTAGCAGTGCTGATAAGCCCCGCCCCTACTTTTAATTGGTCCGTGAGAGAGAAGTGACAGTTGATGAGTGCACCAGTTTCACTTCCTGTTTCAGACTCTGGACTCGCGTACCAAACATTAGGACATCAGGCTGCTCCAAAAATATTCTTCAGAAGTTCTCAAAACTCAGCTGCTTTCACAAAATGCCAAAAAGATGACATTTAAATCACAAAAACAGTCGATTTTATAAGATTGTAACCATCAAACTTTATAAAAACCATAAGTAATGAATCAGTTTTGATTCCTGATTCCTGTGATCCGCGGTTAGATTCTGTGTGCAGTAAAGGTGCCGCAGCAAACACTGCGTTGCAGTATCGCAGGTATGATTTATACGTGTGCGTGATTTATGTGTTCAACTGGTCATGTAGAAAGCAGGGATGGCCTCTATAAACACTGCGTGCTCTCATCGATTATCTCCCCCACGCTGCATATATATATATATAAAGTCGTCTGTCAGCCAGCGAGCTGATTCTCCTCGTCTGTGGATCTACAGAAATGTGTTTTTTCTTTGGGATCGCCTCCTCAGAGCAGCTTTTAGATCAAATGAGAGTAAAACAGAAGTCGTCATGTTAACGATGGATTCACAGACTCGCAGCAGGACTGAGGCTCCGGGTTCGTCTCACGCTGTGAAACGTCTGATGAACAGAGAGCTTGGCGCTTCTTTCGGCTGCTGCGGCAAAAAGCTGCTTTTAAAAACGTCTCAGTGAAAGCGAAAGCAGCGAGAGCAGGAAGCCACAGTGTTTGCTCAAACGTGAGAGCCGCAGGGCAGGCGAGGACAGGAAGAGGCAGAGAGGACGAGAAGTGACCTTTCTCTCTAATGACCTTTACTCTTCCTCCTCCCCGCTCCACCCCCACCCCCACTTCTGTTTTCCAGCTCGTAAGAAGAAACGTTACAGACGGCCCCGAAAGTCCAAGTGGAGCACCGGCGTCATTAAGAAACCTAAGAAGAAGAAGAAGGAGGAGGAGCCACCAGTCCCATCCTCCTCCTCTTCCTCCTTCACCTCCCTCTCCTCCATGTCCAGTAAGTTCAGCTCTGAGTCGAGTGCGGAGGAGGTCAGAGCTGCTGGACGGCGAGCGGTGAACGGGTCTGCTGGTGCTGGCTCGTCCAGCCCATCAGAGAGCAGTGACGGCGGCCTGAGTGGGTTCCATCGCACCCCAAACCGCATCACAAGAGCCCACAACGGAGTCCTCACGAACGGGTATCACTGCCACACCGAGCCGGTTCATCGCCAGCTGGCTGATGGCGTACCTGTAGGCGTGCGTCGAACCCGCTCATCAAAGACCCTCCCAGGCCCGGAGACTGTGCTGAACGGCCAGACCGCAGACAGCTTAGGTCTGTGCGCGTGAGCACGAGCAGTGCGAGCGCCTCGCTGTACTAACCGACTCACTGGACCGCTTCAGAGCGCAGCCGCTGCCGATCGAGCTTCTACAGGCCGCCGCTTCACGCTACGAGGCTCCGCAGCGCTCCGGGCATCGAGCAGGAGGAGCGTGTGAGGTGTCAGAGCCGGCTGCTTTAGTCTGAATGAAACGCGCTGCAGGAGCGCTAACGCGGCTCTGTGGTTCAGCACACACTGTAAATAACACACACACACACACACACACACACACACACACACACACACACACACACACACACACACACAGCGGAGCTTTGCATCTGTAAATCTGATGGCTGCATCACGCCAATCAGACCTGACCTGTTAGCTTCCGCCTCCAGGTGTGAGAACACTGCAGTTCCTCTGACGCAGCGCTGAGTGGTGTTTTTAAAATTATCTGACCAATAACACGGCTGGTGTGTGTGTGTGTGTGTGTGTGTGTGTGTGTGTGTGTGTGTGTGTGTGTGTGTTGCAGCTTTCTAACAAATCAGAATATTAATCCCAAAGAAAATGATGTCTACCGTTAGCTGAAAACTCCACAGTCATTTCTTTTTGCCATAACCTGGTTGATTCCAGCTGTGAAGGCATAGAGTTGGCTGTTTGTGGGAGGCACTGCAGGGTAATGCCCTCTTCCTCTGCTTGTCTTCCTCCTCAGAGAAGAGCAAACAGTCTGAGTCGAGGGCCAACAAGGCGGCTTTGGAGCAGGTGTTGAGTCGGGACAGGCCGGAGCAGCAGGAAGAAACTCCACCGCTGATCGTCGATCGCAGCAAACTGAAGGTGAGTCCCAGCTCGCCTCTTTAAGGGGCTCAGACTGAATACAACGTGACGCTGTGTTCATTAGAGTCAGCGTTCATCAGTGAGCAGATCCTGGATCAGCGTGAAGAGAATAACCTTCACACTGTACTCAGTGTGACCGTAAACCCATCAACGCAGAGTTAACAAGGTCACAGACACAGCTGGAGCCCCCTGCTGGCTGTTAACGTAACTGCAGATTTACATGTCCAGCTTCGTTTCACTCTTCATACCTGGATGGTCCGTCTGAGTTTACATACAGAGTGAAGTGTACTTGACAAACATGAGGAACAAGAAGCTGCGGCTGTCCTGCTTTACCGGTCAGACGCCTTGAGTTTGTCCTTTTACGATGAGGAGGAAGCTCTTCTTCGTCTCCGTCTGCTCTCAGCGAGTCGTCAGGAAGCTGAACATCAAGGAATCTGCTCATGTCTGACTGGAGGAAGCCGTCTGCTCACATCTTCAGTCTGCAGCACCAACGGTTGAAGAGCTGCTTTCAGACCGGAAACAAACAGGAAGTCGCACAGCATCCCCTCCCCCACCCCAGCAGCCAGTAATGAATAAAAGCTGCTCACAGGTCTGAAAGCAGGGGCCGTGGGCCCCACGGGCCTCTGCAGGCACCACCTCAAACCGGTTTCTGTTTTCCAGGAGCTCCTGAGGAGAGCCGTGGCGAAGACGGATGGCGCCGAGGTGGAGCCACTGGAGAAGCTTTACGCCCGGCTCGCTCAGTGCATCTACCGACACAGAGACAACTGCAACAAGGCAGAGCTGCTGCAGGTACGACGCCCACAGAGACCCAGAGGGCGCTCATGTGACCTCAGTATAAATAACTGATTACAGTAGCTACTTTATCAGGTACCAGCCTCCAGCCTGCAGCGCACAGACACCATCAGCACATTTTCAGTTTTCTCACTTTTGTTTTCCAGGAAATGAAGACAGAAATCGATCGATTCTCCTGACCTCCAGCAGCTCGACTTCAATAAACCTCAGTGTTCAAACAAACGCGTCGTTCATTCGTCAGGAATCGTTCAGTTTCTCCTCTCAGGTGTGCTTTATCGCAGTGCTTTTCAAACAGTAATACCATGTTTATCTCCATGCTGTTTGTCTGATGTCGCTTTAATAAAGTCTCTGTGAGCGTGAATGAAGCCGCCGTCTGTTTCCTGTTCAGCTGACCGCTGAAAGCCTGCACATGCGACTCCAGCACGAAACCACAGAATAAAACCATGAAAACATGCAGCTGGGGTCACAGGCCTCAGAAGAGTTGACAGAAACGCAGATGCTGGGAAACGTCAGTATCTGAGTGTTTACAGAGAGCTGGAAACAGTTTCAAGGGCTTCAGACTCAAAGAGCTTCTTTCAGTTTCTCACATGAATCCGTTAGTATTAAATAAAATAAATGATATTAGTGATTTGTAAGTAAGGCTAGAGTTCAGTTTATGATGGTGGATTTTCTCTCCTGTGTGTGTGCGTGATGGTACTTTTACTCTGAAAGTCGGAGCGCAGCCATGTGACGTAACCACAAAGGCTCTGCTCGTGCCCTCCATGCTCATATATATATGTGTGTATATTTAAAAAATAATTAATTAATGTCACACACTGACCTCAGCACGCTGACAGACGCTTCCGCTTTCTTCAAAATAAAGTCTTTTTATACATTGTTAGTGGTTTGTCGATGCCACGGTGGAATGAGTGCTGATAAGTGATCGTCATTAGCTTTCATTTAAATATATTTTCTTAGTTTCCTTTCATCTACATTGCGCTTGCGCGTACTTTTATTTTGACTGAACACATCCCAGAATATGAAACGCTGTAAAACAAACTTATTGTTTTTACTTGGAAGAAAACACCACCCAGGGCTGGAGCCTGTGCCGCCGGTGTTGTGCCAAAAAGTGATTGTCTGCCAAAAACTGATTTCCGGTATTTGCCAAAAAGCGATTGCTCACATTTAAAGTGCTATAAGTAAGTTGTTGGGCTATAATATGTTAAACATATGTCAAATGCATCCCTTATGGATGACATAAAGTCATCTTGAGCCACAAACAACATTCGTGTAACAAGATACAAGCCGCAATCAGTTTTTGGCAGCGACTTTTATATAACATTTATTTATGCAGTAAAAAAAATCTCATTAACATTAAAAATGTCTTTTGTAAGAGTAAGTTGCCCAACAGGACAGCAGAAATGGCAGCAAATATTACGATAGTTCTGTAAAAATATTTTAAGTGGGGATAAAGGACCGGATTGGTTATAATGTAAGTACAAGTTGTAAAGATACTTTAAAAACAGATAATTTTTTTAATTCTTTATGTAACCCCTTTGTATCCCCTGTTCACCGAAGTCTATTTACGAACATACGTAAAGATATTACACATAAAAAATACACAGAAACACTGGAAATCAGTTTTTGGCACAACACCGGCTACCGCAGGGCGAGAGGCGGGGTGCACCTGGACGGGTAACCAGGCTGTCAGGGGGCTAACACAGACAGACCACCGTTCACTCACACAGTCCACGTAGAATCACCAGGTATCCTAAACGCTTTGGACTGTGAGAGGAAGCTGGAGTACCTGGAGATAACTTCCACACAGAAAAGCCCAGAGGATTCAAACCCACATCCTAAACATTATTACACTAACTGAAATTTAAAATAAAAAATAACAAAGGATCATTTTTAAATGAAATATTTCTAATACTATTAGTGATATGTAAGAACAGCACCGCAGGTTGTAGGTTTTGTGAGATGTAATTAGTGTAATTTAACGTATTTAAATGGGTTTCGTCGCTGTGGTTGTTGACTTCAACTACAGCTGTGAGTGTGTCAGTTACACAGTTACCCACACAGTTCATGTTACTGGCGTTTCTCGTGTTTGCGTTGATGCTCTTATTGCGAAAAGCTCAAACCGGATACATTTCTCGGCCGTTGCTCGCTTGTAGTGGCGGTATGAAAAATGGCCATCGTCAGATTCGGTGAACTATCGGACCCATTTCACTTAAACGGTCCGTCTCATTAACAAAGCGCGACAGCGAGCAATGCGAGTCGGAGCGGCGACCGGCCCAAACCGGAGCTAGCCGGCGGTAGTTAGCATGTTCCCCGGCCGCTGGAGCGGCTCTGTGTCCGGCTGAAGCAGATGGGAGCCGCGGTGAAATCAAGCAAAAGGCGGAAGACTGCGTATCAACAGACACGGCTACAGCTAACTGTTCGCTCCGACATGCAGGAAAACGGAAACCGACAGTGCAGGTAAACACGCCCGGGCTCTCAGCAGGCTGCTAGCGGCGTCAGCTGGAGCCTGCTGCCCGCTGCAAGCAGCGGAGCGTCGGCTAGCACAGCGCGGAGCGGCGGGGCTAGCTAACGTTAGCGGGAGGATGTTCAGTGAGGACAGGGGAGATATTCGTGGAGCTCTAACATGTTTACGTGTGTGCTGGGCAGGAAGTACACCGAGTACGAACCGAGCCCCCACACCGCCGAGGCAAGGTACTGAGTACTGCAATCAGTGCTGAGCAGAAGTATCAGAAGTACCTTCCCTGCAGGAAATGTATCTCTGACTGAAGTAGTACTGGTAACGGTTTGTAAACCGGTCCCCAAACTAAGGCCTGGGCCCCTCTGAAGGGTCACCAGGGATCATACGATGATTAATAAGAAAACAAAAGGAGGACTTTGGACTAATCAATGATCCCGATCTGAAGCTATCAGCTGTTTACAGCTGTTTCAAAGGAATAAAGCACAGACTTAATTAAGTAGAGGCTACAGTCAAAGCAGGGCAGCAACAAGTGCAAATATCTACCTCAGAAATGCAGTACAGCAGCAGTATAAGATTAGGATATACTGCAGTAAAAGTTTATTTAGGTCTGCCACTGTACCAGACGCATCTCCAGGGTGCACAGTAGCAAAGTTACACTGGCTTTGGTGGAAAACTGCTTTCATTCTTTTATATCTCCCTGATGTCCCACAGTGAGCTGTAGGGTTAGTGGTCAGAGTTGTTACTCATGGAAAGGATCCTGTGATCATCCCCCACACTGGCACTATTTTAATTATGATGTTGTTGTTGTTGTTGTTTTGTTTACAGTATTTAAAATCACGTGTGGTTTTCTGCATACTCTGCATTATTGCCCCTAAATCCACGGCTCAAAGGAAAATGAAATCTTTAGGGTCACCATGTTTCTGCCCAAACAAAGTCAGGCAGCTAGGAGCCTGACATAAACAAACAGAAGAAGAAGCCATCAGCTGACTCAGGCTCCTCCCCTTTCACCGATGTTAGTAAAAAAACGAATTAAACCAAAACTGGGACTATTGGCAACTTCTGATTTTATTAACAGTTAATAAACAAAACTGTAGAAAGCAGCTGAGGAGACAGACCCAACCAAGACGGCTTCAACACCTCTGGGTTTGTTTGTGTACGGGGACGGCGGGTTAATTAAGTGGTAATAGAAACACTGTCACGTGGTCAGTAACACCTGATATGTAATATGACAGAATAATGATAAAGACTTTAGGAGTTAAATTTATCATCTAAAGGATCCTGCTGTCATACACCAAAGCTGTCTGTAGCTGTAGTTATGAAGGTTTATGTGACTAAACTATTTAACGCTCATACATTTGCTGTTTATGCCCAAAATATTCGTTTAAGTAATTATTGCTGTCGTCAGTGTAAGATAAAGCCTCGTTGGATTATATAATCCAGCAGTTTGCAAAGTGGGACAGACCATGTCAGCGTAGGCTGGCCGTACTTTTCACCATAGCTTACAGGACAATGTGCTGCCCTCTGGTGGCATCTTCCTGACCTGCAACTCGGAGCAACAGAAAGATTATTTGTTGTTGTTTTTTGTGTGTGTGTCTTTTTTTTTGTATCCTCTGAGAATCAGACTGATTTCTGCGGCGTGACACTGTTTGTGTTGCCCTCGTTGCCCTGTGGCTACCATGAGCAGTTGCTCTTCTGAGACAGGCTAGTTAACTAGTCAGAGCTGCGGAATAACGAGCTGTCGCCCTCCATCTTTGCTGTAAAAGGACATTTTTTTGTGTGATGTGTTAACAAATGGATCGTTGAGTTTACGATACTGAGCGTGGTCGTGATCAAGCAATCATAGGAAGGATTCACTGATGGTGCTGGAACAGTTTAATAACTGATTTCATCAGCATGAACGTGTTTCAGCATTTACAGCATAATAACTGCACAGTTCATTTAAAAACATGTGACTTCACTGTATACAAAGCCTCTGACAAACAAGAGCAATGAAGGAGGATGAAGGTGGAGCGACCCGTACGTGATAATTTAACCCTTTAAGACCTACCATAGAACCAAGTCCGCCAGAGCTTATATTATTTTTTTTACATGCTGTGGAGCCATTTTCAGGAGCATTTCAAGTTGCTATACATCAATACAACTGTTATAGCCCAAATTCTAATAATATGTATGCATTAAGTCCATAGTAACTACATAAAATGCAAAAAAGTGCAATAAACTACAAGAAATTTGAAATCTTTTTTTATTTTTTTTTACATATATTTCTACTTGGAGAAATTTTAAATACAAAAAAGTTGCAAACAATAGTTTACAACAACAGGAAATTTATTTTGAGTGTCTTCATAGTTTTATTTTTGTGATACACCAATTTTTATATACTGCAGAAAAAACGAAAAACAATCCTATGATGCAAATTTGCAAAGAAAACAGCATCAAAATAAAATAAACTATTTCCAGCTGTGCAATTTGAGTTCTAAGCATCCCAGCAAGTATTCAGAAAAGCATAAAGTCAAACATGACTTTTAAAAACAGCAGTATAGGCTTTTAAGGCCTACAAGTAAGAAACTACATTTTCCGCGAAAATGACGTCACTTCCGGTTTCGGGCAGGTAATGGCGGACATGCGATAGTTCGCACTGACGTCTATTTCAATGTAGGAAGTGTTACAAACAGCTGATCGGATCGGCAAAGTGTGTTTCTGGAATATTATGTTTTTGTTGCTGCAAGCGCTTTTTATGCAGTTTTTGCAAAGCTATATGTGGAAGGAAACTGTGACCGAGGACAAGCTGATGGCATCAGATGAAAGTACAACTCCTCCGGTTTCATATGCAAAAAAATTATTGCGCTAGCTTACAGGGTTCCGGTTCTACAGGGATTTAAAAATAGTTATGGAAAACGGAGCGTGCCCGCTCCGACCGGCTTTAAAGGGTTAACTGCTGATGTGTGATCTTAAAGAACAGGTGGCGTGATCGTGGGGATGTGCTCTGAGTAATGATGCATTTCTGTGCCACAGGGTTTAAAGACAGCGAAGGGAACATTTCGACTGGTGACCTCCTCCTTTATGGAGCCACGACAGGACGGCTTGAACTGAGTCGGCTCCAACACTCGGCTGAACGCGGCGCTCACCCAAACTCAGGATGGCGAGCAGGAGGAAGTCCACCATCCCCTGCATGGTTCCTCCCCGAGAAACTGTGGACTCGGACCAGGAGATGGAGGATGTAACAGGCGCGGCGGATCCAGAGGACAGCAACGGCGCGGCAACCGTCTCCTCGGAGGCTTCCGGCTTGCTGGAGGAGCGAGGAGAGGAGGCCGACGGCAGGCGTGACGTCGCGGCGTCGGACCCCTACCTGGACTTGAATGCAGCGGAGGGAGGCTACGAGTGCAAATACTGCAGCTTCCAGACGTCGGAGCTCAACCTGTTCACCATGCACGTGGACACGGAGCATCCCGACGTCGTCCTCAACACCTCCTATGTCTGCATGGAGTGTGACTACCACACCAAGAGGTACCGCGCTCACACCACCTGACAGGAAGTGCGTTTATTTAAAAAGAAATGTGAAAGATTAAGAGCCAAAACAGTCCAGATCCAGGCCCTGAAGGCAGGTTAGAGTAACTGATAACACCCAACACACCAACACGTGTCAAAGTTCATCATCTTCAGACAGAAAAACGCCAACAGAGCGATTATGGCTCCACTCGTCCATTTTTAATGTTTCATTTTTAAACCTCCTGTAAATGCACAGCAGCAGTCCTTGTCCCAGCAAGCAGAAGGAAACAAAACTTTCATTCACTTCCTTAAAAAAACCCACAAACACAGCAGAAAGAGCGATTTTTAATCTCAACAAAGAGACGATTAAAAAAATCACTGTTTTAATCCCTAATTTCAGGGCTGAAAGCTGCTACTCAGTGCCGTTTACGCCAAGATGTAAAAATGATCTGTAACTGAGCATCAGCACTGTGGACTTTACCATAGTTTGAGTTCTAAATCTCCTTTTTTGCTTTATTTACCCATGATCCTCTGCTTCCAGCTACGACACGCTGCTGGCCCACAACGCTCGGCTGCACCCGGGCGAGGACAACTTCACGCGGACGATGGTGAAGCGCAACAACGAGACCATCTTCCAGCAGACGGTGAACGACCTGACCTTCGACGGCAGCTTCGTCAAAGTGGAGGAGGACGAGGCGGAGGAGACGGCGCGCAGAGGCATCGCCTTCAGCAAGACGCCCATCATGAGGAACAAGAGCCGAGCTGAGCCCAAGAAGTTCACCGCCGCGCACAAGATGGCCGTCGACGATGTCATCAAAGTGGAAAGCGACGACGAGGATGACGACAAGGAGCCGCCTGCGCTGTCGCCCGCGCCGACGGCCCCCGCTGCCGTCGCCCCTCGCCTCATCCCCGTCACCGCGCCGCTGCAGGTCCAGGCCGTGCCGCAGAGCATCGTGGTGAACAGCCCCAACGTGCTGCAGATCAAAGGCGGGGCCTCCCCCGCTGGTGGCGGCGTGCTGCCTCCAGGGACGCTGGCGCAGGTTCTGTCAGCCCTGCAGAGCCAGCAGAACAGCACGCAGACGCAGCTCCTCATCCCCATCAGCAGCATCCCCACCTACAACGCAGCCATGGACAACAACGTCCTGCTGGTCAGCGCCTACAACAGGTAAGCACACCTGAGGTACACCTGAGGGGCGCTGCACACATGGAACCGCCCACTGATTGTAGCTTTTTGTATACTTAATCACTGTCAGACAGTTGGCTCGCTCTTATTTTGAAAGGCCAGCTGTCGCTCATGCTTTATCTTATTTTACTGCACTTCTCTGTGCACCTGATGATATGAAAAAGCAGCCGACCCGCCCGGTTACTACACCCGCATTTACTGCATCAGTCACAGCTGGATGGAGGCTGGGTGGTAGCACAGACGGGTGGAGGTTACTGCTTTGCTCCACGAGCACACAGACGTGTTTCTCGGTGTGTAATCCCGCTGCCGTTTCAGTGTGTGTGCTTTTTGTGTCGCAGGTTTCCGTATCCCTCGGTGTCGGAGATCGTGGGCCTTTCGTCACAGACCAAGTTCAGCGAGGAGCAGATCAAAGTCTGGTTTTCTGCTCAGAGGCTCAAACACGGAGTCAGCTGGACGCCGGAGGAGGTGGGTGCTTCAGCAGACGCTCACACGCAGACTGACCGGCTGCAGTTAAACTTCCCGTCACGTCTGATGTTGTTCCGGTTACCACGCGAGAGTCTAATTTGATCAAATATCCCGAGTTTGTGTGTGAGCAGCCTGAAGGACGAGTCTCAGCAGGTCCCACAGCTCTGAAAGGCCACCAGAGGCTGTTCAGCAGTTTGTTTCAACGTGTCGCTGATGCTGCGTCTCCGGGTCCATCTGCAGTCAGCATCAGCGACACGTTTCCTTCACAGTTTACAGATGAATCCTGGTAAAAGGAAGAATCTGCTCCTATGTCAGATTTACTCTCAGAGAAAAGCATCAGGAAACATTATTGTGCTGTTGAGTGTCACACTGTGTGAGTAGAAACTGCATCACTAACTTCTTCCTGGATCATTAAAAAAAAGTGCTTGAGCACAAAGGTGGTCCAGTTTTTAAGAACTGCAGTTAATGAGTGTTTATTAACTGCTGCCAGACTCGTCAGGTCGCTTTATAAAACAGGTTTTTATAGGCCGTCACCGCCTCACTGATCATGTGACTCCCGGTCAGATTGTGTTGTGGCTGATGATGATGATTGTGGTTGTTCAGTTTCCTGACAGGAAGTCGTTCTGGTTGTTTCGTAGATGTAGAATAAGTCTGTGGCTCTGAGGAAACCTGAGGCAGGAACTTGAGCAGTTCTGAGAAACATCTTCACTGCAGCATCTAAACAATAACTCCCACAACTTTAATAACTTTAGAAAGTCGGTGATGTCACACCTTACCTTTGACCTTCTACTGCTCCTCTCTGCAGGTGGAGGAGGCGCGGAGGAAGAAGTTTAACGGCACAGTGCAGACCATCCCTCAGACCATCACCGTCATCCCCGCTAACATCGCCGCCACCACGAACGGCCTGCAGAACATCTTCCAGACGTGTCAGATCGTCGGTCAGCCGGGCCTCGTCCTCACTCAGGTGGCCGGGAACAGCGGCGCAGTCCCCGTCGCCTCTCCCATCACGCTGACGGTCGCGGGTGTCCCCGGCAGCCAGCCCAAAGCCGCCGAGCCGTCTACGTCCGAATCGAATGCCGAGATGTCGTCTTCGTCGGCCGGCGTGTCGCTCGGTCTGGACTCGACCACAAGCAAGCCGAAGAAGTCCAAAGAGCAGCTGGCAGAGCTGAAGGCGAGCTACAGCCGGCGGCAGTTCGCCACCGAGGCGGAGATCTCGCGCCTCATGCAGGTCACCAAACTCTCCAAGCGAGCGATAAAGAAGTGGTTCAGCGACACGCGCTACAACCAGAGGAACTCCAAGGACCACCACAGCCTGCTGCTGACGCAGGCCACGCCTGGCAGAGCCGCGGCCGGCGGCGGCCGAGGAGGAAGGAGCAGCGGCGGTGGCATCAGCATCAACGATAGCAACAACAGCGACAACACCTCCACCATCGTCATCGACTCCAGCGACGACGCCAGCGACTCCTCGCCGACCTCGGCCGGCGCTCCGGGCTCAGCCGGGTCCTCCAGCGACCTCCGCATTAAATTCCGCCACGCCTTCCCCGACTTCACGCCGCAGAAGTTCAAGGAAAAGACTCCGGAGCAGCTGCTCGTGCTGGAGGCCAGCTTCCAGAAGTCGGACACGCCCTCAGACGAGGAGCTGAGCCGGCTGCGGGCAGAGACGAAGCTGACGAGGCGCGAGGTAGATGCCTGGTTCACGGAGAGGAGGAAAATAC
The DNA here is from genome assembly GCF_900408965.1 of Simochromis diagramma. Classification (NCBI taxonomy): domain Eukaryota; kingdom Metazoa; phylum Chordata; class Actinopteri; order Cichliformes; family Cichlidae; genus Simochromis; species Simochromis diagramma. The sequence continues at coordinate 1,455,882 of NW_024387222.1, read as the reverse complement.
CGTCGGCGGGTCAGTCGAAGGACAGCGACGCAGAGGGAGACGACGAGAAGGCGAAACCGGCCGCCGCCCCTTCGCCCTCGGCTCAGGAACGACAGGGCACGCCTCCCATCAGCAGGAAGTTGGTGAAGAAGACGCCGGAGCAGCTGCACATCCTGAAGAAGGCCTTCGTCCACTCGCAGTGGCCGACGCCCGAGGAGTACGACCAGATGGCGAAGGAGAGCGGGCTGCCGAGGACGTACATCGTAAACTGGTTCGGAGACACGCGCTACGCCTGCAAGAACAGCAACCTGAAGTGGTACTACCTCTACCAGAGCGGCAAGGTGCGCTCGCAGGAAACCTTTTTTGTGATGTAACACAAACGCCACGCTTCATCTCCTGGTAACATCTGACGTTTTTTTTTCTTGTTCCAGGTGGACGAGGCGTTGAACGGCGGCGCAAAGAGCCAGAAGAAGTCAAGGAAGCGTTTCCGTGGTTGGTCCAGGAGGACGCGCCGGCCGTATCCCTGCAAGCGCTCTCCACAGGGCGGCGACGGTGCCATCAAGGTGCGTTTTTAGAAAAAAAAGAAAAATTCCTACTCGGCTGGCCATCGCTGGGCGAGAGGCGGTACAACAGCCGGTCTCTGAACTGCTGGAGAGCAGCTGGAGAACTCGAGTATTCAGCTGGATTTTAGCAGGTCGTCTGCCAATCAGGGCGCTGGTTCGAGCCCCGGATCGTCCACATTTCACAGTCCAGCCTCTCCTGGACTCATTGTGTAGCAAATGTGAGGATTATAAGTGACTGAAGGTGATCTTTGTTCCTCTTGCAGGTGAAGTCCGGTAAGGCTTTTCTGAAGGAGTACTACCTCAAGCACCGAGCCCTGAGCGAGAAGGACCTGGACGAGCTGGTGGCAAAGTCCAGCATGAGCTACGAGCAGGTCAGAGACTGGTTCTCCGAGACCGCCAGGAGGGCGGAGGAGGGCACGGAGCTCTTCAGCGATGAGGAGGCGGAGGAAGAGGACGAGGAAGAGGAGGAGGAGGCGACGGCGGAGCACGCAGACAGCGAGGGAGAGATGGAGGTGAAAGAACAAGGAGAGGAGGCATCGGACGACGACTGCGTGGAGGAAGACGAGAAGGACGCAGAAGAGGAGGAGGAGGATGAAGAGATCCAGGAGGGATCTGAAGGTTTCAGCCAATCACAGCCTCAGGCAGAAGAGCAGACGTGAGCAGACAGGTGAGCAAGGTTTTCAGTTTTATTCCTTTTTTATTTCCAGAGATTCAGCAGAAACTAAAACCAGGAAAATTACCGCAGTTTGCAGACGCGTGAGTCGACGAGCAGGTAGAAGCAGTTTCTGTTTCATGAAACCTTTTGTCCTCAGTCGACCCAACTACAGATAAGAAACAGATAAGAACCACAGCCTGTCAGCACAGGAGGAGCTGCCTGATATTACAGCTCCTGACTGGTTGAATCTGCTCTCTGCAGGGACATGTGCTGCAGTTCTGCTTCTACCAGCTTTGTCTCCTGACTTCAAATAGACTGAACTTTATTCATATAATAGTCGTTAACAGGAGACAGACTACATGGCCCGGTCTTTAACACTGCAGCTGTGCCACAGATTTGATGTTTGCTCCACTTTGCAGTGGTTGTTCAGGAGATTTCCATGTTTCTGTTTGATTTCTGAGCTTTGAACTGAATCCAGTGCAGTCAGTGTGTACAGCGCTGACCCTCCTGTGGGTCCCTGTAGTCAGTGCACCGTAGGCACGTCCATGATTCTGATTGGTCAGATGCTGCAAACTTGGCCTCGGGTGAAGGTGCTGAAAGCCATCTCACCAAACCCAGGGCTGACTTCCTGAGTCGCCTCCATGTAACGCTGTTGGGATAACAAGATGAATCCTGAATGACCCGGCGTGTTTCTCCGTAGTTACCTGCCTCTCTTCTCCCCACCTGTCCTTCCTCAGGTTTATTGTTGCTCCCCCCGCGCAGAGATGACAGAGGATGTGGTGTTTCTCAGTTGGTGGTTCGGGACCCAAAGATGGCTGCGGTAAGGTCAGATGGACATTCGCTTGTCGAGCGGTGGGTTGGAGCCTCGGAGGCTTTGGGTCGCGGTGCAGCTGAGAATCGCCGCGACGGAGGACAGAGCGTGTGGATTTAGTCTGCCGGGGACCGAACGGCGCTGCGATTCAGCTCTGCTCCTGTACAAACGACAAGCTTTTACTCTGACAGCGACTCGGCTTTTACTCAGATTTTCATACAGAACTAAAAAGAAATCAGCGTTTGTATAAAGACAGAAGTCCAGGACATTTCTCAGAGGTCAGACCTCGCATGGTTTTCTCTTTATTAAAAGGACTTTTTTCAGAATAATGGAGGAACCGCTGGACGTTTTTTCCGGAGGGATCGTCCTCCGGCCCGGAAACACTCGGCTCCTCTGAAGACGAGGTTTTTAAAACCGCTCCGATAAGTCGGATCAGTGCCATTCTGTTTCTACGATTGTTTAAATAAAGACAAACGCAGCGCTGGAAAGAGACCCACAGCAGACCTTTTGTATTTTTCCAGGTGATTTCTTAAAGTCTGAACAACATAAAACATATAATGGAAGCTGAATCTGTTTTTGTTTTCAGGCGTTCGGGTTCAGTTTCAACATCATTTCAGTTTGAACCAAAACAACCAGAGAACACGTGACGCACCGTTAACGGGAAAATCCACTTTAAAACTCAGAGCGTGCTCAGTTTTACCCTCTGCGGGGTAACCACAGACGAGCACGCCTCGACATAAACAGATTTTTGATTCTCGCTGTTGTTTACTCGCTGGTTTGAAGCTTCTAATCAAACTACCTGCATCGCGACTGCACCGCTCACACCACCAGCATCCACGGATGGTGTTCGACGGATGCCGGTCCAGAGGGTTTCAGCCTCAGGTGGGTCTCGCTCATAGATCCCAGGATGCTAGAGGAGCGATCCCGTTTGATCCTGGTTACAGAGCGCTGCTCCAGCTCGTCCTCCTGTGGTGGGGGCGGGGCGGCTCCGGTCCCTGCAGGGCTGCAGTGCGAGCTTGGTTTGTTCCCTTCAGTGGACGGAAGATCTGGGCTGAGCGATGGCCTCCACCTCTGGGTTGGTCCACTGGGTTGGTCTTCAGCCGCAGGTCAGCTGGGTCCAGAATCAGCGAATCAGCGGGCTGGGAGTGAGAAGCCGCTCCAAATTTGTCTGCAGGAACGGGACAGCTTGTCTGTCAGTTTTCCAGATGCTCTGCGTTCCCTGACCCCTGCTGACGGGCTGCGAGTGGTGACCGCAGGTCGGTCGCCTCCTGACCGCCCTGAAAGGAGGCAGCCGAGGTGGCTCGGACTCACGAACACCTATCAGAGGTGTGGCCAGGACACACTGGAGAGGTAACAGGTAAACAGCTGTGATCCAGCTCAGCGCTCGGACAGAACAGGGACATCACCGGACGTGTCACAGAGCAAAAACTAAAAGTTCAGATGGAAGTGGATTTTTCCTTTAACGCTGTGCGGACACAGACTCGCTGCTCGGATGATTTTTTTCTGGGTTTTTAAAAAAAAAAAAAAAAAAATCGGAACTTTACAAACCGATGAAGTTGAGAAACGTTTGAACCCGAGCGCCGCCTCCTCGTCTCCTCGTCCAAAAAGCAAACACACACAGGCAGGTGCGCTCTACTTCAGGAAACAGGCAACTTTACCTCAGTCGGTTAAGCTACAAACTCGGCAAGATTGTGACATTTACACTCGACGACAGGTTTCTCCTTTACTGTATGCATGAAAATAATTATGTCTTTCAGACGGCGTTCGCCACCACAGGCAGCGAATCGCTTCAAAGAGGAACAGCAGAAGAAGACATAGTTATTACTGCGTTTATTAGCTCAAATACGGGTGAACTAGTTAAACGAGATCTTTCAGGTTTCCTCGAATTAAAGACGATATTTTAGGGACAATAAACCACCAGGCTCAGTTCTTACGGGAGCTTTTTAACTTTTCATATGGGGGGAAAAAGCTTTTATTTTGCTTTTCTGTGCTCTTCCTGTGGTGAGGGAACCTCGTAGGTCTCTGATAGGATATGCAACCATCAAGGAACAATCAGCAGGTGGAGGTGGGCAGTAAAATCTTCTCTGTAACCTTTCAACCACTCGTCCTCTTCTTCTTTAAATCGCTTTAATAGTCGACGGTTTTTAGTAGTTAATTTATTTATTATATCTGGACTTTCATGGATCTTTTTTTGTCTGCAAGCAAAAAATAAAAAGTGAAAAAACGAGTTTGTTTTCCTGTTTTATGTTTGTGTGAACGCGTTTTATCTTCATGTTCCAAATACAGTCGAGTCTTTGTGCCTCTGAACGAACTCATAAAGATGTAAACGATCAAAAAATGTCTCGAGTAAATAAAACTGACAGATATTGTTCTCAAATTATGTCTGAAACTGTAACTGCTGTAATTTACCTTTAAATTTAAAAAAGGAGTTTTTCTCCATAAATCCTTCAAACATTTGATGTTTTTTGTTTTTTAGAAATCATTTACAATAGATGGCACACTCGGGTCTTTCAGCATCTTTACTCCGGCCCGCGGGTCACCTCGGTGTCTCGGCGCAGTGTTGGCTCATCGGCCCGATGAGGACAAAGACCCTAAAATAAAGACGAACGCTACATTTTGACGTCATGTTTTTATCAGATGTTAAAACTAAGACCTGTTGTAACATTTAAAGACACACACAGCTTTGTTGTGTTTCTCTCTCATGACCACTAAAAAACAAACTCTGGGTTTGGGTGTTTTCCCAACGGCTCCCAGGGCTCATAAAAAACCGCACTGGTGCTTCTGAAGGTCCTTCGTGGCCTTGCTGATGTCACCGTAATGCACCAGCTGGAGGCTGACACCTGAAGGCGCTGCTGTTGGAGGTGGAGCCCCCGAGGCTCAGGATCGACCTGCCCAAGGGACCTCGAGGCGTCTGAAAGGCGTTCTGATCTTATTTCAGGTTTTTCTCTTTAGTTTTGTTCTGCTGTGAAACAGGAAGGAGTCGGTGAGCTGAAGCCTGCAGATGTGAACCGCGGGCTGAGCAGCTCAGGTTTATCAGACCACCTTTAATGAAACATCCTCTAAACTCTGGAGGAAACACATGCAGATGTGCAATCAGCAGTAACATGTGAGGCTGCTGGATTTCTCTTAAATTCCTGAAACCACCAGCAGGTGTCGCACTGGCACCGGCGCTGCTGTGACGGCTCAGAGTGACTGATGTGACTGATGCCGAAGAGACTTCGGCAGGACGACATGAGCGTTCGTTTCAGATTAACGACGTGCTCGTCGGCCCTGGATGTGAGTCGCACCTGACCCCCTCCTCAGAGTCAGCTGATTTTTTTTTTTTTAGTTTTCTGACAATTCGCTGAAAAAAACCTGTTATAAACTACTGTGGAGTCACATGATGCAGCAGCTTTCCTGGTTCTTGTAGCTGCTGTGGTCTGAAGCTGATTCTTGATGCCGTGCGCTCCAGCGTTACAGACGCTCCTCCAAACTGGGCCTTTTTAATGTTCGTGAGGTTCGGACAGATCAAACTGACACAGGCTGAAGTGTGCTGGTGGCCACCGGTGGGTTTTTGGTGATTCCCAGTGTTACCAGATGGAGATGACTGGAGCTTTATGATGTGGTGTGTTGGCCTTTCGGAAGCAGCTGGGCACTGTTTCCTGGTGGTCTGTGTCCAGTTTTGTTGAGTCTGTATGAGCTGTAGCCTCAGTTTCCTGCTCTGAGCCGACAGGAGCGTCGCCGGTGTGGTTCTCTGCTGCTGTAGCTCATCCGCCTCCATATTGGACACGTGGTGCACGAAGAGATGCTCTTGTGCAAGCCTCGGTTGTCTCCTCTGACCTCGATAAGACAGATATGACGCTTACTGGATATTGTACACTCTAATCCCAGTAAATGAGTTGCTGTCATGTGATTGGCTGATTAGATATCTGTGTTGACAGTCGGTTAAGTGACCGTTGCGAGCACACGTGTATATTCACTTTGAGCTTTACGATATCTGTGTCTGTCTGCGTCTAAAAAGATTCATTTCCAGCGTTCTCTGATTGTTCCTTCTTTAACTTGCGGCGCTGTTTTCCCTCCTCGCTGAACCGCCTCAATTATTCGAGGTATTCAGCGCCGCCACCAAAAACACCGCCACCATAGAAACCATCAGCACCATAGAAACCAGCCGAACCAGTCCTGGGAACACGCTGTTCTCCTCCAGATATTCAAACCACTGTATTCTCCTCTACATCTTCGCTTTAGCCCTCATCGCTCGGCGTTTCAGCGCCTTTCAGAAAACATCTTTGCTTACACTCGGTCCGGGTTCGGTGTGAATTTGTGCCACATTTTTGGGAGCCATGATGGGGCATTTTGGCTCGTCTGTGTGGTTAAAGGGGGGCTTGTCCTCGCGCTGCCGCTGCTTTCCAGCAGATGGCGGTGTGAGCTCAGCCACCCGCCCCTCTCTAACCTCTACTGTAAATCATGTAAAGCTGGCCGGGTTGGGTAATACACCATTTGTTCACAGATCTGGGTTTTATCCAGCCTTCCTGGAAGTTCACTGGCTCCGTTTCCCCTCTCTCCTTAATTTCCCAGATTTTTTTTGGCCTCTGTTTTTAACTCGAGCTTCGGGGAGAAAAGGCTGATTCATGTCCTGCCTTCACAGCGCCGAGCTTGGCCCCATTTTGTGGCGTCGGGTCTCCCTCAAAAACACCAGTTACACGCCGCACATGGTCTGGCAGAGGCCTCGGTGAAAACACGAGCCGACCGCCGAGGAGGAACCTTGCAGAGAGATAAAAGTTCACTCGGAGCGGGAAGAGTTAACCTACAGGAGACCCGTCTGAACCAGGGGTGGGACCTGCTCCCCTCCTAATCGGGGCAGAGAGAAAGGGATGAAGGGGGAGGAGGAAGGGGGCAGTGGGAGGAGGAGGGGCGAGGAAGAGAAAATTGGAGTCGACGCGAGTGGTGTGACGGGCCGAGCAGAGGCCGTGCGAGGACAGCCGAGAACCCTTTCACTACTGACCTACTTCCACGCACGTGTTTGAATCTATAGCGCCGCCGACGGGGCTAAACCTCCCGTTTAATGCTCCGCTCACACGCTCAGTCTCTGGAGCACACTCTGAAAAACACCGGTCCTGCTTCCCACCGCGTTAGCTTCACACACGAGCACGTAGAAGCACAGCAGAGCGTGCAGGGCCCTTTTAGAGCCGAGGCTTTCTGAGGCTGGCAGCCTCCGCAGAGGAAGCCAAGCAGGCATTAAAAGTTAGCTGAATTCATTATGAACAGCTCCTGTTTGCACTGCTGCAAACACACAACTCCCACCAATGAGTGCAACACTAACGGAGACGCACACACGTGTCAGGCACAATCATGGGTGTCACTGCTACTGGGGTCATTAGTAATAATAATAATAATGGATTGGATTTATATAGCGCTTTTCAAGGCACCCAAAGCGCTTTACAATGCCACTATTCATTCACTCTCACATTCACACACTGGTGGAGGCAAGCTACAGTTGTAGCCACAGCTGCCCTGGGGCAGACTGACAGAAGCGAGGCTGCCATATCGCGCCATCGGCCCCTCTGGCCAACACCAGTAGGCAAGTAGGGTAAAGTGTCTTGCCCAAGGACACAACGACCAGGACAGAGAGCCCAGGGATCGAACCGGCGACCTTCCGGTTACAGATGCGATTCCCAACCCCCTGAGCCACAGTCGCCTGATGTACAAAGAAAGTAATCTATTACTACTAGTACTTTTATCAAAAGTAATGCATCATCTACCGAGTGAGTTGCTAGAGAAAGTAATTTGTTACTTTTACTCAGTACTTTTGCGTTCAAACTTTCCTTTTTGCTAAAACATATAGTTAGGGCTGGACCAGGTGACCCTGAATCCTCCCTTAGTTATGCTGCAATAGACGTAGGCTGCCGGGGATTCCCATGATGCACTGGGTGTTTCTTCTTCTCTCACTATGTGTTTATACACCTCTGTACGTGTATAACCCCAACTAGTCACAGCTGGAGGTTTCTTCCTGTTAAAAGGGAGTTTTTCCTTCCTACTGTTGCCAAGTGCTTGCTCACCTTGTATGAACCTCGAGGTGACTTTATCTCTAAGCCTCTGCTGCGCTGCAATCGCTCAGTTGTCCTGATGTTCGTGTCACGTGCTCTTGTAGTCATTTTGGAAGGCCGGCCATTCATTGGACGACGTTCCAAGTTTTGTCCATGTGTGGATGACGGCTCTCTCATCGGCTGATCGGAGCAGAAGTGCGCATGCAGAAAGAGACTCGATGTGCAGATAGCTGAAGAGCTTTGTGACTCATTACATTACTGTATTACTGAAAAATGTAATGTGATTACAGTAATGTGTTACTTTGGAACATGTTACACCAAACATGTTTGCTGTCATGTTTGACAGAGTCTCGGTGTCCTCAGCCTGCTCAGTCACGTCCTCTGGACACGAACCACGAAACGAGTTAAACGAACGTTTTTTCCTCGGCTCTCCGGAGGATAAATCCCCGCGTTTATTTTATGGTGAAAGTCAGAAACCAACGGCTGCTTATTGGTGAGCACTCTGTCAGTCAGAAGTCGTCAGCCAATGAGGATGCAGTGTGCCTCGGAGTGCGGTCCGACCAAAAGGGCCAAAGTGCAGGTGTGAGCAGGTGACGTCACTGCGGCTCCGTGGTTACGGGGAAACCTCTGACAGGAAACGGCGAGTGGAAAACGCCCCTGACGTGGCACTCCCGACAGCTTCGTGTGCCGGTGTGAGGATGGTTACCGTTTCAGTGAGACTCAGCTCATGTTAGCATGAAGTCATGTGACGGCGTCAGAAAGGCTGTTTTGGTCAGAGGTTTGGGTTTAATGAAGTTGCAGATCACAAAAACACTTCCTGTATTCATTCAGTTCGGGAACCCTCGGGTCCCTTACTGAACCCTTCATGAGAGCGTTTTAGAGTGCAGGCGTCCCACTCGTGTTCCTCTGCTTTTTTTCCCCTCGCTTTCTTTTTTCAGCCGATTACGCAGCAAAGAGCGAGCGAGCATGAGGAGATATAGAGTAAGAGAGAGGGGGAGGGGGTGAAGCTGTCTGGTGCTGATGTGGGTCATTCTGAGGACATCTCTCTTCGCTTTACCCCATCGCTCTCTCCATCGCTCTTCCTATACCCCTCCACAGACCCCTCCCATCGCGGCTTGTGCCCGCGGTCGCTGCCTGCTCGCTGCATCGCCCTACATATCCGCACGCCTGGCTGCTGACTGGCTGCACGCAACGCATCGCTCGGCCCCGGCAGCTTATTCATCCGTTCATTCGTTCGTGCGTCCGCTCGTTTGTATCGTGAGGACGAGATGGATCCCAACTGTGCGTCTGTCAGAGAGGAGCTGAAAAACGAGGCCGCGTGCCGACTCGCCGTAGATCCACATGTAACGCAGCAAACAGCTTGAGGCGCTGACCCGACCTCCACAAACTCTGCAGATCCAAATCTGTAGGAGCGGCCAGACCCAACGAGACCCCACGGGTCAGAGAGGACCGGTGGTGCTTTTCTCATCGCGTCATATTGATGTTCCTACGGTAACAACACCAAGGAGAGCATCCACAGACGGGCCGGGGGGGTGAAAACAGTCAAATACAGGCCAGAGCGACCCCCTCGGTGTTGATCACCAGGTCACCGAGCCGCTGACCCTCGTGTTACTGTTTCAATCATTTCTCTCTCACAAACTTCAAAGTCCTCTGAGGTTTTGGTTTCACCTGTGGTGTCCAATATAAAGAAATATTTTCACCTGCACACGGCAGCTTGTAGAGGGTAGAGCAGCCGCTTGATCTGAAACAACAGATTTAATCTCCACATTTTGTTTGGCCTTTTTCAGCTTATTTGACCGACACAGTGAAGGAAGGACAGCAGAGCAGGTGCAGGGAGAGAAGGGGGAAGACTTGCGGCAAAGGACTCGAACCCAGGCCGGCCTCTGTCAGCCGTATGGCATGTGGTCGCCCGCCCAACGCACTGAGCTAAACCTGCGCCAGTCTCCACGTTTAAGCTTTATTCTCGGACCAAACAGTGTTTTTGTTCTTAATACTCTTTCGAACATATCCGATATGACACCAAAGTAAAGGCTGACTCGTTATATTCAGACTGTTCGGTCTTTAAAGTCGTGGTTTGGTTTTATGGCCTTTTGATAATAAAAATAAAAGCTGAGGCCTAAACTTTGTCCAAAGTCAATAAAGGAACAAATTTCAGCCTAAAGGTGGAGGAACGAGTCCCACCCCTGCCCTCCTGTAACGCCTTCAGCATCTACACAGACAATCACTGTGAGAACTTTGTTTAAGTGGAGTTCCTCTAAACTCTCTCTGAGGAGAAGGCGGGACAGGGGGAGGGGTTTGTTTCCACGAACATGTGCATGACGATGACCTCATGCGACCCGCTGACCTCAGAGTGTAACTTAGCCTCCCTCTGCTGCATCTGTGAGCGCGATACGTCCGACTCTGAGTCCAGGTGGCAGCTGTCCTGTATTTATTCGTCATTCTAAGCTGTCGGTCTATTTTTTCAGTGGCGATCTCTCATAAACGGAGACGTCAGTATCCACACGAACACGCTGGCTGGCAACCTGCTAACAGTCATCGCACCTCTCATTATATCCATTCAATCAGAAAAAACGGCACAAACAGCGTTTCTCTCCACAGTACGACTGTCCTCTGTTAACTGTCAGAGCTCCTCCCCCTCCTCCCCCATAATCCCTCCAACATGAGAATAAATAATTCACCGCTGTCGGCTCGCAGACGCGTCACTGCAGCTTTTTGTGTTTTCTCCTCCCTGGATTCCTGAAGTTTACAGCCTGCACGTGCGAGCCGAGCGCTGAGCCTTTAAATACGACATCAGAAGGAACGCTGCTTAAAATTCATCCAGGATTTTCCTTCAATTACACATAATTTAATTATACATCGTTTTTTTCAATAGGAACACACGATAATAACTCATTAAACCGCAGTCATAAAAGGAGGGGATCGCTATCTGTCCGGCACACTGCACTTCATTTACTGGCAGCTCTTATCAGGGTCCCTACAAGTGTTTTAATAATATTGATAAGGACTATAAGTAGCCCCTAGAAGCAAACAAGTCCATTCTCTCTGATGATTATGTTCAGACCCGGCAAACATCGATCCTATCTTCCATGTTAGAGCTGGTGAAAAAAGACGCAGACAAACAGGTCCGGTCACATTCGTTTTCTTAACTGCACATCTGGCTCAGGGCCGCTGGGGGGGTGGAGCCCGGTAAAGGCTTGATTAACTAGGCTCCACCCACTGCTGGTGGTTCATGGGTGATTCAAGTTGGCCAAACAGTCACAAAGAGAACAAGCTAACAGTAAGATACGATCCTTAGAAATGCGGTTCATGCAGACTATGATGCGTCTGAGGCTTGAAGCAGGTTAGAGAGACAAACCGTGCTGAGCAGAAACTTTAGATGCTGACCCTCGGAGAGGCTGTAACCTCGGTTTGGTCGCAGGCTTTTCAGCCCTGAGGATTTCCTCTGGATCTCCTGGATTCACAAACGTCTGACGACTCAAAAAATCAGAATCAGAAGACTTTATTTATTCCCAAGGGACAATTAACAAAAACAAAAAGCTGGAATTAGACACAAAACACCGAATTTCGACCCACCCAGATGTACTTCGAGGGCTTAAATAAACCCTGTCAGTAACTCTGAAAGTGTTTATAGCAGGCTTTGTTAAATATAGCAGTTATTTTAAAGGATAATCAGCCGATTCTGATTCAGGTGGGATTCAGACTCAAACAGATTCTCTTGGCTGAAGTCTGAGTCAGGTTTTAGACTTCCTGCCTTACTGGACCTTTCTTCCTACTTCCTGTGCTCATGTGTCTACATATTGTTTGGTTTTTTAGGAATTGACAGTTGAAGTTGTGCCAATGGAGACGTGTGGACAGCTGCAGTGAACTTCTTAGAAGTTTATGTTAAGGGTTTTTTTTCCCAACAGAACAAAAACCTGTGAAACCTTTAAAACATCAAAGAAAAACAAACTGCACACCTGACCTGTTGCTTCAGGGTCCTTTTCTTATCCATCTAACTGATGCAGACATGATCGCATTTCAGGTTTATGACGCTGACAGAGACGAGCAGAGAGGCGACGGCTGCGACAGTCCAGACACCGTGCAGACACCATTTAGATGCAGATAAACAAAAGTGGTGTTGTTCATTTCTTTAAAAACAGGCTTCTGGTAACACCAGTCTGCATCTGATCACAGCCGCTTCATAACCACATTAGTTACCAAATGTTTTTTGTATGAAACAAACACGAAATAGATAAGCTGGACCTCTGTTCTCCGTCTGCGGATCAGATTGTGGGGTCTGGTTTTGGGGTCATAACCCTCCAAACCTGCATTTAAACATGAAGGACATGCATGGATATTGACACCTTTTCTTCACTGTAGGGTCACATCCATGACACACGTCTGGGTTTGGTGGGATTAGTGAGCACTGTCAGTGGTTTATATGTCTCCTCCAACTTTGAATGAAAGAAAAACGGCTGAAATCGGGTTAAAAAGCCGCCGTTGTGCTGACCTTTAAAAATCTGAGAACTTTTTTGAAAAAAAAAAACAAAAAAAACCCACCTTTCACTCATCAAAGCAGAGGAAACAGTTTGTATCCCGCCGCAGTGAAATATAGTCCCTCCAGCCCACCGGGCTTCCCTGGCTCTGTTCTCAGATAATCCCTTTAACATGAGAACATTTGCCGCGGCCTCCCCTCACCCAGCCGCCCCTCCCTGAATTAACTGATGGCCGCCTGTCCCGGATGCCTCAGCTCTGACAGATTGCTTGGCTGGACCGCCGTGTCCTCAGAAGACCCCTGACAGGCTGAAGTCTGGCCTTCGGTGAATGCTTACAGGGAGAGACAAATATCCAGCACTCACTGATTCTTTGTTTGAATTGAGCTCAAGACTGAACTGCATTTACTTTACTGCACGCTGGTATTAAAACTGTCTAAACCCAAATCAAGAGTCAGCCGGCTTCATGTGTAATGCACGCTGACCCTCTGAGACCGACCTGAAGCGCTGATTTATTCTGGTTACACCGAGGAACTCTAAGCTCACAGAAAATGTTCAAGACGAAACCAAACCACGCATAATTAGCAGAACACACAACGCTGGGGCTGCATGTATAAATTATGTGTACTTATATACGTCTTTTCCCAGCAAGAGCCTGAAGAATGAAGCCAGAAACTGCAGTGTCTCCGATGTCCACCAGAGGCCACTCCAAAAGTGAATCCGTGGGTGAATAATAATTAGCATGAGCTGCATGCTAAAAGATCTTTTGTTAAAAGGGTTGGCGTAATAAGCACATGCTTCAGCTAATACCTTTTGATTAGCCTTGTCTCGTGCTTTCTTGCTTTGTGGTAGATCTTTATTCTGTACTCACTGAGACATTTGAATGCTAATCAATAAATCAATAGTCAATACTCAATCACAGTAGGTGCGACTTTGGCCAGAACGGGCTAGGACAATGGTCCAGTCTGTCCGACTGGATGGTTTTGCAGTGTGAAAGGACTCAGTTTGGATTTTTCATGGAGGTTTTGGCCTGTAACAACAGTCCTGGACGCCTGTTGCGATAAGTTGGACTTTTTCCTGGAGGGTGGTGGATTTCGCCAGGACTGATGTTGCTCTGCATCATCAGGTGGTGCCCTCCAGCTCATGCTGAAGTGGTTCTGAGGCCGTGGTCCTCAGCCAGAATGTTAACTCTGGGTCAGTGATGAGCTTCCGCCCCAAGTGGAGAAAGGTAGTATCTCTGGGTCTTATTCACGAGAGAGGGCAGCGAGAGATTCACAGACAGATTGCGACGGTGTCTGCAGTCCATCGTGGTGAAGACAGAGCTGAGCAAATACATGAAGCTATCGATTTACTGGTCAATCTATGTTCCTACCCTCATCTATAGTATGGCGCATGTTTTGATAGCGACTGAAAGAACGAGAATGCAAATACAAGCAACAGAAATTAGCTTTATCCGAAGGCTGGCTGACCTGTCCCTTAGAGAGAGGGTGAGGAGTTCAGTCATTCGAGAGGGTCTCAGAGTAGACCCGCTACTCCTCCACATCGAAAGGAGGCAGTTGAGGTGTTTAAGCATGACGATGGGTCTCCTGGCTCTGTCTTGCTTGTGATGAATAGATTACATTTTGCATCAGGAAGCATCATAAACCGAACACGACACAGCAAATAGCAGTCAGAGTCTCCAACATTACCTCAGTCAGAGGTGGTGGAAGTGTCCTCTGAGGACTGCATGGCTGGGTTGTTGGATCATCAGCTTCAGGTTGCCCTGTGACTGATTGGCCACCTGTCCAGGATGTAACCCCACCTCTCGATCTGTGACAGCTGGGATAGGCTCCAACCACCCGTGACCTTGGACTGGATCCGCAGAAGAAGATGGACAGATGGGCAGTTTCTGGGTTTAAGTGTTTAAGCAGCAGCTGGATCCAGAGTTCAGCTTTTAAGCTATTTGTTAGCAGTCAGTTTAGCTGCCTCTCCCTGAGCCTGGTTCTGCCCAGGGTTTCTTCCTTTTAAAAGGGAGCTTTTTCTTCCTACTGTTGCCAAGTGGTTGGTCATAGGGGGTCGTCTGATTGTTGTGGGTTTTCTCTGTATCACTCTGGGGTAATACAAGATAAGTCTGTTGTGAATTGGTGGTATAGAAAAAAAAACACCTAAAACAACCTAAAATATGATTTCATAAATCACATTTCCACTTACTCTGCAACCCAAGGGCAGCACTGCATAAACAAGCATATTTGCTCCCAAAAGCATCGCTGACGCACAAAACTGGTGAAACCCGATGAACTCTCGGAAACAGACAAACAGCACTTTGCCAAATTCTGCTTCAAATTACACAAAATTATGTGAAAGGTCAGAAACACGAGACAGACGTCATATTCTGGCCTCCTCACTCACCGAGTCTCCTAAAACCGGACGAGTTGGTTATTCGCTTGCTGTCAGGCCCACCAGAGATAATTGAAGTTTATTGGTTCATTTCACTTCTGTATTTGTCAGCTTGTGTTTATGAATGTGCAGTGCTTAATTGCAGTTCCATGTTAGCTGCCTAATCTGCTGTCTCTTTGTCTTCTGGAAGCACATAATAAAAACATCGAGCCCCTCCCAAGCATCGCTTTCTGTGCATGGCATTGGCAGAACTAACACACAACAAAAACCCAATATTATTATATTTGCGCCTGCAAGCACGAAGTCGACTGTTTTCTGCTGCAGTTTTACTTTTTAATACATCATCTGTTCACTGGAGTCACTCGGTGCAGTTATTTATGAGACCAGAACAAACCCTGAACGTCTCGTGCTCTCAGACAGATTTTTATCTCAAACCTGAAGACAAAAAAGTCGCCCCCACGTCGAGGTGTTTCCAAGTCTGACCCCGATGCTTCCTATTGGCTGCTGCACAAACAAACTGCACCAAGAAGCAAAGCGAACCAAGCTCCTTTTAACCAGATGGAGCAGGTCAGGTGTGAGCCTCCCTCACACTCTGTTGTCCTGGTTCAATTCCTGTGACAGAACCACAGTCGAGAGACGCTTCCACGAAATCAGTGTAGACGAAGGCTGATGTGCGTCTCATAGTCTGAACGCAGCCACGCTCCGAGAATTCAACCTTAATTAAACGACAGTATGGTGGCGTCAACTGATTTAACATGTGAATGAAGCTTTTGCTGATGTCACAAAACATCTAATGTAAGCATTCAAACTACGACACGTGTGACCTGGATATGAAACAGTTATTCTGTTTTTCTCTTCTTCTGTTTTTATGTCTGTGAATTTAAGATCAGCGCCGTTACTGAAGCCGACTTTTTCTGTTGCACGATTTTGAGAAACTTTCAGCTGCAGCGAGGTCAGATAGAGGTCAAACCGAGGACATGTGTGACTGCAGAAACGCAGGAGATGTAGCTGTGTGTGTGTGTGTGTGTATGTGTGTGTGTGAGATAAATCTGCTTCCAGAGTCCCGCTGTAAACAGAAAGCTGCTCCTCATGATGGGAATCAGAACTTTAAGGAGGATGAAGGCTGGGTTGATGTGAGGGTAAAATTGAGGGTAAGTGTGTGTGTGTGTGTGTGTGTGTGTGTGTGTGTGTGTGTGTGTGTGTGATGTGGCGGAAAGCCGGCCTGTGTGACGGGTCTTCCCAGGATACCAGGCAGCCGGCTGAATGTACACACCGCCTCATGTTCTCTGACGCTCTCACGTTTGAGCGAACAAACACACTCCAGCTCGGCACGTGTGCGCTCGCCGAGGCTATATGACCTCCATTTAATAAAAAAAGAAAAGAAAACATAAATACACTCCTCGGCGGGCGAGTCACCTGGTCAGGAGAGACCTTATATACTCTCACTCCTGTTTGTTCACTGCTTTAAAACCATTCGCTCACCAACTCCCAGTTTCAGGTCAGTGCGTCGGGAAACCTAAACACACGCCGGCCACGTATGCACGTATGCAGGCGGGGGGGGGGGGGGGGGGGGGGGGGCACGCATGAGCGCACAAACACACTCTGAGCCTCCACTGAGGAAAAAACGCCTCTGAGCGTCCTCAGGTGACCCCACATATGCCGCTTCTGCATGGTGGCTTTAAATAGAAACGCTTCCATCTCAGGGAGCCGGCCCGACTGACACCTCCAACACCGACTGGTTGATTCACTAACCCGGTGAACGCAGCGTGACCTCTGCCGGACAGCTGCTGAAGCAGGGAAGACAAAGAATCAACCTGGAAATACATGTGGGAGGAGCCAACATCTGGATTCAGCAGGAGATCAAAGGGAAACTGCTTTTCCTCACTTCCTGTCATGCTCCAGTGATGGCTGCTCCTATTAAACACGTCCATAAACTCAAATAATGAGGTCTGCGTATGTTTAATAATCCCTGAAGCTCCTCTTCGATCATTGCTGCATCTGTGAATTAAGAAAATATTCTGTGACCTGTGAGGCCGACTGAGACTGTTTCACTCAGACTGTAACACAGACCTGCATCGCTCACCGAGCTCAGCCGGTATTTATTATTTATGAACACATTTCTGTATATACGCAGTGCTTCCCACACGGACTTTAACCATCCACAGTAGAAAAGATAGACATTAGCTTCAGGGTCGGGAAGTGAAGCCTACGTGGAGCTGCACTCTCTCTGATGACCATCAGGGGGCGATACCTGCAGCTACAGAAGGACCTCTGGCCCTGACCTCTGGAAGCGCTGAGAGTCACCAGCTGTTCGTGTTTCTCTGTGATTTCACAGTCTGAGTTCAAAACACTGACGTGACAACAGGAAAATGCTCGGAGTTGTTTAACCAATGAGTGACACCGCAGCAGCTGCATCCACCCTTCAGGCTCTGGACACCTACATATATTACCCATTACTGCATGACTGTTTAAACAGTGAACATCTCTGCTTTGTGCCATTACATGATTTACTGATAATAATTTCTTTAGAAAATATGTAAACGAGCTGATATCCTTGATCAGCTGATCAGACAACATAGCCCCACCGAACAGCCAATCAGATCTGATTTAGGAAGTGAGACACACGTAGTTACATCTGCGCTCCATGAATCTGAGGACAGTTAGTTTGTAACAGCTGATCACAGAGTTTCCAGATGTGCTCTGAGGGTTTGGACCAATCAAAGGTTGGGGAGACGAGTCAGCAACCATCAGCTGAGAAAAGTGTGAAGACCCCACAACGAGTGGTTGCTGGAGGTGGTTGGCTCTCGCTAGCGTGAAATCTGAGCTTCATCTTTTAGGTTTTGTGCTCGGTGAAGTTGGTGAGAGCGCTGCTCAAACCCAGAGACCTGGCAGGCGTTTTTTGAATTATGCGAGACATCTTTGAGCTGCCATCAGCAACCAGAGGAAAGAGCTCAGGGTGGAGTTTGACTGTGAAAATCAATCTGGACCAACGCCCTGCTGAAGCTAACGTTAGCGACCGCTGCTCACTGTTGATGCAGCGAGGCTCTGGGGAGCGAGCGCACACGTCACACCTGTGCTTTCACTTGCACTGAGATAACTGCACAGTACTTCAAACAGTCAGTGAAGCTCTCATTATTACGTTTCTGTTCAGAAAGCCAATAAACACACGGAGAAATGTTAAGTCCAATTGTTGAATGTGTCATTGTGTTTCTTAAATTTCTGAGTTCAATCTATAGGATCAAGACATTCCTTTGATCCTGAGCACCTCTGCAGCCACTCGGTGCTGGGGGAGGTTTTATTGCAGATACAGCCTATCTGACAGATCTGTTTCTTGTGTTGTTGCTTCCTGCTTTTATGACCCTTTTGGTGAGCAGGAAGTCATGCATACACACACACACACACACACACACACACACACACACACACACACACACACACACAGTGCCTTGTCTTAGAACCATTGGGGGTTTTACGGTGGGAGGTGCTTTTGCTGTGATGTGTTTTATGTGAACTGTTTTCCCAATAAAAGGCAGCAAGCGGAGGCCGTCGTCGGGGTCAGTCTGCGGTAGGATTCAGAGTGCTCGCTGAGACACCGGCGAGGCCTCCCTTGATGTTCGCCTTGTTTTTGTCGTTAGCGGGAATACGTTTCTAACCTAGCGGGGCTTGTGGAAACACAGACCCAACAGAAAGTTTCCAAACACACCTTTAAGTGTTTAGCGTGTTGGCAGAAGTGCGACCGCACAGAAACGTGTCGGCTGTATTTCACTCATCGAAATTCACAAAGTGTAGGACCCGTCACCGCCGCTCAAACGCCACCGCATTACCGCCTTTGTCTAATTGATGCAGTCGAGGACGCTGTGAGCACGAGGAGGAGGATGATGATGATCACCTGTCACACGTTCTGTTTGCATTCACACACACTCGTATATAGAGAGTCCCTCTGTAAAGACCTCAGACAAACTCCAGCGGAGGAGTGTTTGTGTGTCTCTCATCTATTAGTATTCTTTTCGTCACTCGTCTCGCTTCGTCGCTTCTCCCTCTGCTCGGTTTTGTTCTCTCCATCCTCTGTCTACACTCTCTCCCCCCGCCTCGCTCTTTTACGCCCTCCTCACTCCTTATAACCTGATCTCTGCCTCACCCTGCCCTCATTCTCCAGCCTTTCATTTCGGCTCTCCGCCTGTTTTTCTGGCTCCCAAACGTCACCAAAACAGAAAATGAGGCACTATTTTCTCTGCTTCCAGTTTCCTTTAAAAGCTGCAATTGAAGTGATTAAACTGCGGCACGGCTCCCTCACACAGCTTGCTTTCGATTTTCACCGTTTCCACGTTGCAAACCGAAGCCTTTCGCCTCCTTCGCTCAGGTGTGGCAGGGCCGTTCTCCTCCTTTGTGCCATTAAAAATATCCAGCTGGTTAGAACGATCAAACATAAATGTTTTGTGCAGAGAAATATGAAAATAAGAGTCAGCCCAGTTTAAAGTTTGAGCTGAGAAAGCGTTTCATCCATTTTCATATTCTCTGTGACGGCTGAACCTGAAATAAATGCCAGAAAATTCACATTTTTCTCCTTTTAACTGCAGTGTTTGTTGACAAATTAGAAATTAATTAAATAATGATTTTGCATATATGAGTAATAATTTGTATAATTTTCCTCCATCTTTTATTTTTCACAGTTTATCTTAAAGAAATAAAAGCATAAGAATAAAAAAATCACCCTGATGATGATGGAGGATGATATCACATACTGGGTAATGAATTCAGTGCCTAAGATGGAGCATTTGTTATTTTCATGGGTAGCAGATTCAAACCTTTTATTTTGAAGGGGAACTTTCTATGCTTCCAGGTCGTGTCGAACCTTTTACGGCTTCATTGCAGCTCAGAGAGCAGCTGTGAAACATCTGCAGACAAGTCGACATCGTCAGCGACCAAAGCAAAGAGCAGTTTCACCCGGTGAAACCAGCTGAGGGGTTTACAGAGGTTACCCCAGGTCAGGGGTCAGCAACCTTTAACACCCAACGAGCCGTTTGGAGCAAAAGAAAACACTGTGAGCCGCAAATACATCTATGCTGTTGTTGGTGTGTGTCGGGCTGTGAGCTGCAAAGCTACAGCCGGCTGTGTGCGTACAGCAACCGTGTGTGAAAAGTGGTCGATAAAGAGATGCTGTAAAGCCTGTTCATGCAAACATCATCGGTCTGCTGTGATATGTTTACAACGGGACTTCTGCTCCTGAACCTCTGCGCACAGCGTCTGCAGGTCGGGGCTGTACGAAGTCACTTTCATCTCTACAGGACTGTAAGCTGTCGTCTGTGAGGCGTGAGCGCTGTTTGTTGTAACATCGTTCACGGTGGAGAATAACTGCCGCAGGTTGCCGACCCCTGCCCTAGCAACAGGCAGTTGGGGTCACTGACCTTATTCAGGTTACCTTGACAAGTTAACATGGAGTGGACACATGACTGCCATACATGGGTCAGCAGGGCAAATGTGTCCATATAAAAACTGTAAACACACAAAAAGGGGAAATAAATCTGAAGCTAAGTTAGCATGAATGCTCACGGCTGGTCCTGACCTACGGTGGATTCCACCCAGGCTTCAGGAAGTGGACTGGTACTCATACAGGACAACGGCCGAAGCACTTGTAGCCTGACGTTCACACACTCGCACTCCTTTGGATGCATCGGGGCAAACCCGGGGTTCGGCATGTTGCCAAGGATACCTGCAGGCTGGAGGAGCTTCACTGGCTTTCTGCTGGTTAACGTGAGCTTACCTGAGTGAGCAGACGTCACATCATTGCCAATAAATAAATAAACACACCATTATTTATTGGTGTTTATACATGTATACATGTGTGGCTCCAAGTCCAAACTCTGATAACTGTGTTAGTATTCTAATGTCAATCATTGCCTCCCGCCTGTAAGGCACAGGGAACCCTGACTGCATCGCTGTGACACTAAAGGAAACACTCGTTACTCCTCACAGGCAGGTCCTGACGAGTCTTTTTGACACATCTAAGCTGATTTAATGATGTTTCCTTTCTTCCTCCCTCGGATCGTCCTGCTGATTATCTTGTACAAACAAGATCATGTAATTTTGAGAAGTTTAAAATCCCATCCGGATCAGTGCCCAGGAGCCACATCCACCTCCCCGGAAGGTTAATCCCGTCCAAAATAGGGCTTAAAGGATAATTCTGCTTTATTTCAACCTGGTGGGTTTCCCATTAGTGAGGCTATTGTGGCTCTGTGTCTCTGTGAGTTTGTGCTCTCCTTCTCTGCCGAGAGGCCGGGGGGAAACGAGGAGCCACACAAAACATTACAGTGTGTGCACAGAGAGTCTTGGGGAAGCATTTAAAATAAAAAGTGCACTAATCCAGCTTTTTACAGTCCACACACCACTGACCTGGACACAGTGACCAGCTGCCACTGATGTCCAATCCAGCTCCGTGTCAGGCGCACCATCACCAAACGGGCCGGCGGGCCTGAGGAGTGACGGTAACATGAAGCACACGTGCTAACTCCACCACCGTGAAGCTCGTCATCGACTCTTTTTGAAGCCGTTTGAATTTTGTGTCAAATGAGTCACGGACATTTAAAGGACGTTTGTAAAAACAGGTTCAAGACTTTGGGTCTGACTGGAAGTTTGTACACGTTTCAACACTCCTGGATCTTTATGACTTTAGAAGGAATGGGCTTATATGGATGCTATTAACAAAGAAGCTCCACCCACCTGCTGTTCAAATGGTCTGTTTGAGGGGCAGCCAATCAGAAAACAGTTGTCTTGGAACTGGGTGGAGCTAAAGCTGCTGGTTTGAGACAGGATAAATGTTTGTTTGCACTAAGACCCAGAGTGGGAGAAAGGAGGATTAGTTTAAAATGTGAACGGCTAAACAGTCCCAGGATAAGAATATGGAACACCAAAATACTTCAGGTACAGGAAAAGCCCGAGGTGTGGGCTGAAGGTAACCTCAGGGAACACATCTGCTTCTGTTTTCATCAGCTGCTGAGTGAAAATACTTGAATGTACTTTTATTTCAGCGGGTTTCTATTCTTGCTGAAAGCATTTTATAACTTGATGCCAACTGAAGGGCATTCCACACAGAGCGCGTGGTGGATCTTTCCTGCAATGACGAGCTGTTGCTACACGAGAAAAGGAAGAAACAGATTCTGGTTCATCCAAATCTCAGCAGCAGGGAGGATTTCATGGTGTGTAAAGCGCTGCGTCTGAGGGAAAACACGATTTTAAAGTTTCTTTGTAAGTTTTTGCATTTTCAGTACTGCTGCTTTTTTTGAGCTACGAGCACACTTTCCAAACGCAGTCGTCTGATTGGCCAGATCTGTTTATTCAGATCTAAAATATCTGAAAGAAAAAAAGTCAAGCTTGAGCTAAAATAATAAACAGCGTCCTGTGACAGTGGCAGGTCTGTGTGAACGGCAGCAATAAGAATACGTGAGTCCGAAAAATGTTTTTAATGCACATTTCTGATGTGCAGCTAACGTGCCCGTTAAGCCCACAGCCCGGAGCTCAGACGAGTCTGGGCATACCCGGGATTTACTTGTCAGGAAAAGACTTTTTATTCTGCGTTTGGCCTTCACAGGGTCATCGTAACTCAGTCATAACAGACTTTTAAAAATGATGCGGTAGATCTGCACAGAGGAGGAACGTTTTAACGGAAACCTCACGAGCTGCTTTACTTCCACAAACTTTGCTCGAAGTGTTTCCTGCAGCTGCGACGTCTGGGGAAATGCTGATTGTGACAGCTGTGATTCAGAGTCAACGTGTTAATTATTTGGATGCTAAAATGCTACACAACACCGTTGGAGGCGCGACGAATTCCTGTTAATTTTACAGCTAAAACACTCTGAGCCACCTTTCAGTCGGTTCTACACGGCTGATTCTTTTATTTCTCAGAATAAAAGAATGCCCAAAAGTATGAGGACACACTTTTTTATCCAACTGAATCTTGGCCTTGGGCTATTTTCCAAGGTTCAGACTAAGCCCATCAGTTCCAGTGAAAGCTAGGCTCCTCCATACTATTGTGTGTGAGTCTCGAGGGTAAAGACCTCTCACATTTATTATGTTTTTCTTGTAATCCTTTTTTTTTTTTGTTAAGTGTGCCGCTGCTGTGGTTTTGGCTGCTCTGACAGTCAGTCAGCCACTTTCAGTCAGATACGTGAACGGAGAGGGCTGCCTGCTCTCGGCTGGAGCAGCTGCTTCAAGTGGAGGAGTTCAAGTACCGTCAAGTCTGGCACACAAGTGGTAAAAAGGGACGAGGGACACCCCCACGTGGATCGAAGTGGGGAGCTGACTGTTTACTGCTGATCTATATTCCCATCCCCACAAACGCACCCCGCCGTGGGCAGAGCCTGAAAGAATCAGTCAGAAGATACAAGCTTCTTCCAAAAGCTCGTCTGGGATCTCCCTACGTGCGCGGAGCGTGGTGGCTTTAGTCTGATGTTCAACAAGTGGTGCACAATTTCACTGACGGCACAAAAACGTGGACACTGGCCCGGCCTCGGAGCTCCGCGGCCACCGAGGACGCCTACTGACGTCAGCTGCGACGAGGACTTCCATTATCCCGCGCGGCGTTTCTGCTCAGCGCTGCAGAAGTGCAGGCTGGTTCACGGAGCGCTGCGGGTGAAACGTTTCGTTGTGTCGACGGACGGTGAGGTCGGGGACGGACGACGGTCAAAGGGACTGGTGGACGCTCCCTCATCGAGGTGACTTTACCTCGGTGCTTTAAATGATTCATAATAAATTCAGCCGCATCACGGGGTTCATGTTGCGTCTCCACAATAACCGCACAGATGTGTTTGGGCGTGTGTGTGTGGAGTGATCCCTCATCATCATCATCACCATGAAAGAGAGATGGATGGTTACAGGGTGTCTGTGTTACGATGTGAATGAGGAGATACACTTCATCTGAAGTGGTCACACAGTGTCCACATACTTCTGGCCCCACTCTCACCCTCGCCGTCTTCTCCCTTTGGTTTTATCCCGTTTTTCCTGCTTTCCTTTTCCTCATCAAGTCTCTGCGTCTCCTCTCTTCATCCTACACTTTTCACCCCTGCGCTACTTTCCTCCCCCTCCCTCCTCTCGTTCTGCCTCCATCTCTGTGAAAGGAGGTCCGTTACACAATTGCATCGAGGCTATTGAGGTCTTCAGCGCACAAAGACTGCATTCAAACCTCTGTGCTATATTCAGGGAGCCGGCTCAGCACAGTCGCACTAACCATCTGCTGTGTGTTTACAGTGTGTGTGTGTGTGTGACCTCTCTCACCTGAATACAGATCCAATTCAAATCAGCAATGAACCGAAATCCGCAGGGTCAAAACTTTTGAAACAATTGTGATAGGAGGATTGTTCAGCGTTCACGGGAAACTGCATGGCTGGGAAACTGGGGTGCAGCGCTCCTTTAACTTATGCACGTGCACACACACACACACACACACACACACACACACACACACACACTCTCTTTTCCATCCTGTATTTACATCTGCGAGGCGAACTCTCAGAATCTTGTTTCTGACCTCAGATCTCAAAAATAAAACCTTCCCTGAAGCTGCCAGACCTCACAACTAGAGTAAACCCTTATCTCTCTCTCACACACACACACACACACACACACACACACACAAACAGACTCACACACACACAGAGCCATGTGGGTCTATTTGGGTCAGTGCTGAAATGAAAGTGTTGTCACAGGAACAGAGAATTACACTAGCTCGGATTCTGTGTGTGTGTTCATATATATTGATGTGTGTGTGTATACGTGTAGCCCGGTGTGTATACATGTGCGTTGGTGCCCCTGTCAGCGGCGCTCCTCTTGTCGGGCCACGTTTGGACACGAGCGTCAGCGTTCCTCCTCTCGAGCTGTCACGTTTATTCTCGGCTGTATACCTTTATGTTCCCGTGTCGTATTAACCTATATTAACACCGCAAAGCGGCGTACAGAAACCGCCTGACTCCTCTGCATCAAAGCCGCCGCAGCTGTTTGAGTCTGTCACTTCTAACTAGACTAACGTGTTTTCCTTTACATTCCCTGCGCGCCGCCGGGTCGCCGGAGCGAGATGCAAACTCCCCTGTGTAATGTCTGAGAGTTTGAAGAGTGGCTCTCTGCCTGCATTAGGAGGCAGATCCGTGTGCAGATGTGAGCGCTGCAGCGACGTTATATAATGTTCTCAGAATTTAGTGTTAGCCTCGGCGGGGCAGGAGGCGGGCGCCGATCGACACGCCAAGACAAACACGTGCCAGTTTGCAGCTTAAAGCGGCAACGCGTCAGTTTTAATGCCGTTTATGAAGATTCATTCCAGTGACTACGTCACGGGTCTCAAACATACGGCCCGGGGTTTAAAACTGGCCTGTGGAACGCCTCGATCCGGCCCACTGAAAGGACTCTGTGTGGTTTGTGGAGTGGATCACGTCATGAGCCACAGGTCTGAGTCACAGTTTTACCGTCTCAGTTTTTATCTGTGAGGATGACAGAAAAGAATTACACCTGGACTGTTG
The DNA here is from genome assembly GCF_900408965.1 of Simochromis diagramma. Taxonomy (NCBI): domain Eukaryota; kingdom Metazoa; phylum Chordata; class Actinopteri; order Cichliformes; family Cichlidae; genus Simochromis; species Simochromis diagramma. The sequence continues at coordinate 1,430,501 of NW_024387222.1, read as the reverse complement.
GCCCAGCCTCCATCTCTGTCCAGGAAACTGCCTGCACACTCTCGCATAGGACGATCCAGGACCCCTGCACCAGCATAGGGTCAGCAGATCCAAGGACTTCGCCCTGATACCTGATGGCAGTGAGGGTGGTGTAGCCTCCTCTGTCTCTACACGGATATGCCTCCCCGGACCATCACCGACCACCACCAGACCATGTGCTGGAACGATGCTGGGCAGCATTTCTCCAGACCCTGTCACATCTGTCACATGTGCTCAGGCTGAACCTGTTTCTATGGTAAATGCCACTCAGGCTCCACGGTGCCGGGCAGAGAGCACAGCGCCCCCTAGAGGATGTGGGGCCCTCAGGACACCCTCATGAAGTCTGCCCCTTCTGCTACTTAACTGACCGGATCAATATCCCAGAAGTTTACCTGACATGACCCTGTCCTCTGATTAAAAAGCGCTCTTTTGAATTCACTGCTCTAAAAATTACGTTTCAAGGGCTGTTTTTCTATCATCGTTTCAAAATTCCATCATCTAGAAAACTGTCCCTGAAACATGTGGACGTCTGACAGCAGGCTTGGAGGCCTGCAGAAACCACAGTTTTGCAGGAGGAAGGCTGTTTTAGTTACAGTTTCTCGTATATTCTGCAGAATTTTCTTTAAAACAAATCAGGTGAATGCTCTCTCACTTATTAAAGCTTGAATATGTTTCAGCGAGATATTCCCCAGGTGTGACACCATGCACCAAAGCCAAAAATTGTCAAGGTGTTGTCTCCCATTTCCCCCATTATGAATTTTTTAAATGCTCATATTTATGAACAACAGCCAAAAATTTGTTTCAGAAGTAGAAAACGTTTTATTTCGGTTTCCTCATCGTCACAGCCCAGCAAGGAGTTTCATCCTGGCCAAGAACAGAGGACGCGTGAGTCCCTCCTTCTTCCAGGCAAATCAGGTGGGACACATTTGATGACACAAAAACATCCACTACAGTCCACACTCGCCCATTTTAACACCACAATTCAGTTTTTAGAGGCTTTATTATCTTGCCTAAGGACACTCGATAAACAGTTCAGCAGTGCCGGTTCTACAGTCTGTCGTGGCCCCGGGCAAAAACTCACAGGGGGGCCCTTCAGCCGGGCTTCATCACATTTATTTAATCAATCATCTGACACCAGCGAGGACAGCAGCAGTCCTGTAACACTATACTACACCAATACTCTGGTTCATTTCAGCAGCAATGCTCAAAGGTAACCGACGTCACCATCATGAGATACTCGTGGAAGTTGTTCAAGCATCTCTCCGTCATGTCTAAGGCTGAACTAGCAGCGCGCAGTCATTTAGCAGATTAATGTTGTTCAGTGCTACACTCGCCATCCTCCTGCTCTTCCTGTTCTTTAACTCACACGAGGAGATCTCTTCTTTCCCACTGATGGACGGATGAATTTACTAAGGAGGTGCTGTGTCGGGTGTCTTTGCCCTTGTTGGGTTTGACTAAGCCTCAATCACACCGCCTACAGACCACTTGGTGACCCCTGGTAACCTTCAATCACTGTTGTGACAGATTTCATCCCCTGTAAAGAGGACACAGCTCCAAAACCCCACCATTACTGCTGTTGTCGAACGTGCTCTGCTGACCTGTCTGCAAACACTCGCCAACAGACCAGCGAGTGACATTTGGAAGACCGGGAAAAATAGAAACGAAGACGATTCACCTTCAAAGTGAAAGTTGTGGCTTACTGTTGAAAACCAACATGTTTCTAAAGGTGCCGCTTTTACTCTGAAGGCAAACGTTTCCAGCGTGGTTCAGGATCTGAGCTCCATCAGATTTATCAGACTGTCTCGACTCAGGAGACCAAAAACGGTCCCAGCTGTTTCTGCCCTGAAGCAAAGACTCTGAAACACCACCCAATGAGACAAACACCTCCCTGAAACACCAGCTCACACGGTCTTACTTGGGTTACTCACACCCACATCAGGTCTGAATCATTTAAAATGAATAAACTTAAAAGTTAAATGCTAATAAACCTTTAATAGATCCCCTGCAGTATTTGGCTCTGGCTCTAAACTCACAGATTAACCAGGACTGCTGAGTCCCATCGTGCAAATCAGTGTTTCTATTTCTGAGATAACAGCTAAAATCAACAATAAAACAGTAAAAAAATACTGAACCAGGGAAACGATAAACCTCTAATGATCATTACAACAAAGAAATCAAACATTGTGTCTGATACATTTCTGTTACATCTGAAAATCAGAAATGAGCTGAAATTAGAGCGCAGACATCTTTAATGTGTAAGCTGATCTTGTTTGACGGCGTTTCTGTTAGAAACTCGGAGACACGCTCAGGTAAAAGGTAAACGCAGCCTTTCTTACTTTAAGAGGATTAGTTGCAGGGCGACAAAGTGAAAACAAAATGTTCTGTGGAACATCTTCATCATCTTGTTTAGTGGGATTCACTCTGTGGAAAATAAGACATCAAACACCTCCATCAGAGCAGCGCTGCGTGAGCGTCTATTCACTCAGCCTTCAGTATTAATGGAAGATGATGGTTATTTATGTTAGGTCAACAATAATAATAAAAAGGATTCATGGATACAGGTGGAGGTGATGGAGGACTGAGGGTCATTCCATAGATGTCAGGCGTGAAACTAGCGTACGCTCTGACCATGAAGTCCATCTCGTGGAGAAACCGCTGGTCCTGCAGCTTCCACCTCAGGATGGCAGGGGTAACATGGAGACCCAGAGCTGAACACCAACCAACACCTCGGTTGTACACCACCCAAACATGGAGGTAGCTTCCGGGTCGGAACAATGAGGCTAATGTGGAAATGCCCTAAACTTGCATTCTGTCTGAAGACCACCAGATGGCGACAGCTGTGAGTACAAAGGCTTCCTGACAGGAAGAAGTTATAAAAAACGTCTCGTCAGCTCTGGAAACAGATTCCTGCTGAGCTCATGAGCTCAGGACTCGATACGCGTCAATAAAAAGTCTGGTTTATATTTCCTGTTCGTCAGAAGAACTCCTCTCGCGTCAAAAACAGGACTTCACGCCAGCGGGTGGCGTCACGGTCGCCACGTTCACGGGATACGAGCTTAGCATGGAGTCTTCTCCAAGCTACTTCCTGTCTCCTCCTAAAACCTGCCCCTCAGACGGCATTCATAAGCTCCTTCTCCATTTCTGGTGTTTGATGAAGAGCTTTTCCCACCAAAGTTGAAATATTTTAACTCAAGCAAACACAGATTCACCTCTGTTACTTCAACCGGCATAAACTCACCTGACTGGACCTTGAAAATAATCGCACCGCCTTAAAAATTCGCTTCTCGGTCGACATCAATGTCCTGGGAAGAGGCGATAGTCACTTCCTGTATCCTTCAGTGACTTCAACTGATAACAGGAAGTAACTGCTGATGATGCAAATGTGTAGGTCTGAAATACGACTGATGAGATCAAAGGATTCTGTCGACTATAAGACAGCAGGTTACCAAGGCAACGAAAGCCTGTAACGTCTGAATCGCTTCATCGTTTGTTTTAAATGTAATTCTCCAACAGCAGCACACGGAAACTAGCCAAGGTCCAAAACATTTTATTCTTACGTTTCCTAAAAACTCAGATTTTCTGCATTAACAATAAAAAGTCGTTTATCTTTAGGGCGAGAAAGTCGCCACTAGGGCAGGGCAATATCCACCAGTGTATGAATGTGAGAGTGAATGAATAGTGGTATTGTAAAGCGCTTTGGGTGCCTTGAAAAGCGCTATATAAATCCAATCCATTATTATTATTATTATTATATGGCCAAAAGTATTTATCACGATATATTTGAAAATTTGCGATAACAATAAAACTGACGATATAATTGATGCGAGACAAAATACTTTACAGCTCCACAACTTTATTAGTGCAAATTAGTGCACCGTCGTTTTTTGAGAAAATGAAAGGCTTTTAAGAGCGCCTTATAGTCCGAAAAACACGGTAATAACGACGGCTCGCCTTCATGCTCTACAAAAACATGTGCTTTGGTTTGTATCTGATGGATAAAACTTAAGTTGCACCATTTTTACAAACCAATTCTGGTTCATTCAATGATCCGCTTTCGCTCTTCTCGTTCTCTGTCGCCGCCGTGCTTTTTCTACCGTGTGCGTATGAAAACAATGTGTTTTACCCATATTCTATCGTTATTTCATTTTCTAATCATTGCCTAACATTATACCGGTCTTACCGTGAACGGCATAAAATGGCCCAACTCTAGTTCCCCCCGTCACCAACGGGTCAGACTTCACAGGTCACGCCCCGCCGCGAGTCTTCACCTCACATTTGGCGCAAAGTCAGGTAAAGTCAGGTGTGTTTGCAGTTTTTGCATCAGAAACTATTCAGTAAACTAGATTTTTTTCAAACATAATTCAGAGACATTTCAGACAGTGAAGTTACGATGCTGAAGAGCTGCGGGAGATTGTCAGTTAAATTAACAATACTGTGCACCGATGTTGATGATTAGATAATAGTTTTAGTCATTTTGCAGTAAAAAACATTTTCCAGCTCCTGTGATAATAAACAGACTTGTTTCCTATTAAATTAGTAATCAATCAATTCAAATAAATTAAAAGATAAAAAGCAAACCTGCAGAATAGTCTCTGGATTCAGGATGCTTTCCTGTTGAACAAAGAAGTGACGATGACCTGGTGTTTGCTTTCTGGAGGACTTTTTCACATTTCTGAGACGAAACGATCAATGAGGTCTCCGGAGAACCGATCATCCAATTAATTAGATGTAAAAAAAAAAAAAAAAAAAAAAGTGTGAAACTACTAAATTACTCGTCTGTCTAAGGCTGCTGTTCGTCTGTGCAGGTGTTTCTATTTTTTGGTGTGTGATCACAGCATAAAGACGCTTTAGTCTGAATCCCAAAAATAAAAAGCAAAGCATATGACACACACACACACACACACACACACACACACACACACACACACACACACGCAGCCTCATGATGATTTACAGGACATAAGTTCCTCCATTGATCACCAACAGAGACAGCCTGACTTCAGGTGCTTTAATGAAACATAAAACAAACCATAGAGGAACGTTTTCAAAGAGTATTTGATCAGAGCGGGAGACATTTAACCAAATCCCCAAATATAGAGAAGTCACAGCTGCAGTATGGGACAGATAATCCTGTAAAACCTCTAAAAATCAGCGAGTTCAGCAGGCGGCAGAGTAAATATGTGTGTGTGTGAGCGTCTGCACTTCTGTGTGTTGCTTTTTTGCTGTTTCTGACACCTTCTGCAGCGCCGCAGCCTGTCAGATGTCTCGTTTTCAGATACTCTGACAGATTGGGATGTTAAAACTGTGATTTCAGCCTGGTTACATCAACCCCCAACTCCTCCTCCTCCTCCCCCATCTAACAGCGCAGGAATCAGCAGCAGCCATTAAAGATGTTGTCAGAGGGAATTATAGCGTGTCCTCCGAGCGCTCAGGATGTCTCCTCCTCCTCCTCCTCCTCTGCGGCTCACCTGGAGGAGCTGTGGGAGCTGCAGGAGGAGGTCAGGTGGTGTTTGTCGTTGGGTTTGCTGTACTTTCAGTTTACATTTGTCCCGTGAACAGGGCTGACAAAAGCGCGTCTGCTTTAAAAGCCGAGCGACGCCGTTTTAAGCGACTGTGACAGAGCAGGTTCGGGGTCAGGCTGAGACTCACCTCCCTGTGTGTCAGAAAATTTCACGTCAATTTGATGCGGGCGACTTTTTTTCCCTCCCTCGCTCTGACGAGAATACATTAACACGGTTTCATCAGTGATTATTTCTAATCTCCTCAGATTGTTTGAGATGTTATTTATTTGGAGGGAAATTGAACAAACTGGCAGGTTTATGTCTCAGACTGGAACAAGTCAACAAACAGCAGCAGAATTAAGCAGCAGAGACGAACACGCCTGAAATCTGCTTCAGTTTCTGCTCATTGTTTTTCCTTTTGCCTAATTCTTCCATCCATGTTTCACTCATTAAAACATTGAATATGTTTTCAGTTTAAACACAAAAAAGTCTGAGGTTCTCCAAGTTCAGAAAAGCTCCTGCTTTCAGTACAGACAAAGGTTTACTCTGATATTCAATAAATCCTGAAAACAGTAAACATCTAAACCACTGCAGGTATAAGCAGTTTGTTTTAAGATTTAAAGCATATTAAAGGGTAATTCAGTTCAGTTTTATTTCTACAGCATCAAATCATGACAACAGTCGACTCACGGTGCTTTATATTGTAAGGTAAGAACCACAAAATAATACAGAGGAAACCCAACAATCATACGACCCCCTATGACTGAGCACTTTGGCGACAGTGGGAAGGAAAAACTCCCTTTTAACAGGAAGAAACTTCTGGCAGAACCAGGCTCGGGGAGGGGCGGGGCCATCTGCTGTGATTGGTTTGGGTGGGCAGGATAAAGACAGGCTGTGGAGGAATTCCATATAAAATCAGTAAAAAGGTTCCCACCTGGTCTCCTCAGAATCAGGAGAACCAGAAATAAGGTGATATTATTAGCGGAGAACAAAATGATCTGTATAAATACATCTGTAATGATAGACAGACCACCTCCCCTCACTACTGATGAGTCCCCAAACACAGTTCTTTATATAAATATACTGACTTAGACCCACTCACCAGACAAAGACTTTAATTTCATGATTTCGCCTATTATACTGTAAGGTAAAGACCTTAAATTAACAGTAACCGACCTCCACTTTGGAGAACCCAAAATAAGATGTTGACCCTGCTGTGCTGCGACAGGAGATCCAAACACGTAACCACATGTTCACCAGAGACCCAAAACACATGAGGCCAAACAAACGTGGCCACCAGACGATCAAAGACACGAACACGTTTCTGATAACCAAAGATAATCCCGATGGAGAACCAAGCAAACCTACACAAAGAGACACGCCTGACTTTCCTGTCAGCCAACCAGCTCCACATATCAGAGAACCAACAGAGACGTCATTGGTTCTCCGTTATTTGGAGTTGAAAAGCCAAAGAAACCATCCTGTCACCTTCATACAGTAAAAATCTGAATCATGGAGCTCTTGACTGTAGGAGGAAGAGGACCTGCCAAATATTTAGCTCATTTACAACCAACAGAGGCTAAAGCAACCTAAAAACTGCAGTTCCGCTAATGTCCACTAGAGGCGCCAGCAACGAGTCCGCCCCCACAGACTCCTGTGTTAAAAATCCAACTTCACAGCAGAAATAAACACATTCACAGCCTCTGGTCTCGTCATAAGAGCGTTACAGAGCGTTAATAATTCACCTGGCCTGTTTGACTGACAGGTGGAGGCCGACACAGGCTGCTGTAGCTGCCAGCCTTCACCTCCGATGTGTTTGTGCCTTCTGGATCACTTTCAGTGCTCTGTCTGTGTTTGTGCTTCAGCTTTGGAGGCTGAGGTTTGAGTATTTTATTAGTGTCGAGGCTTAAAACTGGACGCTCGCAACTGAATTAACTACATCCATCGTTTTTAAGCATTCAGTGCTGTCAGATTTAATGCTTGAACAGACGGAGGCGCTACATCAAAATAATCCAGTCTTTCATTCTTGGGATTCAGGCGCTCTCTAACAATGAGAGGAAGTCATCACCGAAGACATGCGTGTTTAATTTCACTAAACACAGGCTGATTTTCTCCTCATTACTACTGAGTGTCAGCCCTGTGTAAGATTTCGTGTTGCATTTGCACGAAGAAGAAGAAGCTGATGCAAGCAGCGGAGGACTTCAGCAGGAAGCAGAAACCCTCGGCGAAGATAAAACTGCGGTTTGGATGTTTACTTCCCCCCGCGGCTGCAGAAACGATGAACACGAGGACGAGAATAAGACGTACCTGGGACACATCGGGAAGCCGGAATCACGGCCCCGCCTGTGCAAGAAGCACTTTATCACCGTCTTAAAGCGGAAGAGGAGGATGATGAAGGGCCGCTCCTCAGCGCTCGGCAGGATAAACGGTCAGCTGCACCATCAGCAGCTCCAGCACGCGAGTTTGATCCCTGAAGGGGGACGGAGCGTTATTACAGCGGCGGGTTCATTAACGAGGGCGCTCGGCTAATTGAAAACACACATTAAAGGAAATTCATTAAACGCAGGTTATCACGAGCTCCTGAATACAGGCGCGATATTAAAGAGACTAAATGAGAAGCCAAATGTGTTGAATCTTTACTTTCTGATATTCTTTATGAAGCGTTTGATTGCGGCTTCAAACAGACGTATATTCTCACTCACACGCTTTCACTTCACAGGCAGGCGACAGATGATCAAAATACCCGCGGCTCACACACAATCGCTGCCGAAGGATTCGACCTGAAACGGGCTCGCACTGACGATGAATCACAGAAACATCTTCACTAACAACAGGTTCAGCGATCGATATGCAGCAGCCTAACCCCCGAGTCTTTATCGCAGCTTTGATCCGCGCTGGCATGCTCAGACAGCGCCTAATCAATACTGCATTAGAGCTGAATCAGGTGAGCTGGTGGTGGAGTTTAAAACGTACAGCGAGAGGCTGCAAAAACAAAGCGGCCCGACAAACAGCCTGCACACATTGGTTTTTAAAAATGTGTGATTATCTTGATTTTTCTCTGCAGCGAGTGGTGAACGCTGGCCTTGACTGACAAACGCAGAGGCTCGGTTTCTGATTACACATCCTCCAGGTGGATGCAGGTGCCAGAAATGCAGCACACAAAAGCAAAAACATGCGATATGGCAATAAATGAAAGAAAAACAAACTTTAGCAGCAGTCAAGAATAATTTCTGACTGAAACCTTTACCTGACAAAAAAAGGTTTTAGAGGAAAGTAACCTTTACGCTCGGTAGGCCTTCGGCCATATTCCACATAAATACTGTTCAGGTTCCTTCACACAGCATCAAATCACAACAGCAGCCACCTGTAAGGTAAAGACTGCACAAGAATGCAGAGGAAAGCAACAACCGAACGCCCCCTGTGAGCCAGCGCTTGGCGACAGTGGGAAGGAAAAAACCGTGACGCAAGGATGTTGCCTCACACTATCAGGAATAATGCGACGCCAACAGCGAGACCAGCGGGCACGTCTGGGGGAGAACCTCAGGTCAGCCTCCGATGACGGTTAAATACCCCAAAAATAAAGAAGAAGAGCAAATTCAACAACCTTCAACGAAGCGCTGTGCTATTACATTACCGCTAAATATTCAAGAAAACCGTCAACCAGGCTATAAAGAGGACGCTGGCCTGTGACAGGAAGTATGGAGGGAAGCTGCTGATGTGGTTAAAACGCAGAACTTTCATGACTAAAAAACAAGAACAATCTGCAGGGTTAAGCGTTTGCATACAGGCTCAGATAAATGCTGGCAGGGCCGAGGCCTGTTAACTCCTGGGTAGTGTCCACGATCGGCTGCAGCCGGGATCCTCTTTGCAGCATAAAAAGGATTTGTTTGACAGAACAGACGGACGCTCAGGACAACGAAAAAGTCAAAGGAACTTGGATTTAAGTTTGGGAGGTCTCTTGGACCCGTTTCTAAAAAGATTTCACAATCATCAGTTCAACCAATTATTCATAAGCAGAAGTTATTTGGATGTTTGTGCGCTTTGCCAAAGTCTGGAAGGAGATCCAACCTGTCGCCCTCAGATGAGAGGAAACTTGCTAGGATGTCCAGGAACCGTCCAGGAGTCACAAGCAGAACTGGGAACAGCGTTTACCTGGCAGTGGTTCTGGTAGATGGAATAATGATTCTTCACCTCAAATCAGCAGCCAGACGGTTCAGACTGGGACACAGTTGGTGCTCCTACAGGACAGTGATCCCAAATAAAGGATACAGGATAACACTAAGCTTCTGGAAACAAACTCTGCAAACAACACTGGTCAGATACCCAGACAGAGTTATTCCAGAAGCTTGCTCGCAAAAGCATCCGGCCAAGGTTTAACGTGCTCTGGAACTTTTAAGCAAAGATCAGCGGGGTGTTTGTGTTTGAGCCTGTGTGGATCAGAGAAAATCCAAAATGCATGAACGCTTGTGCACACAGTTCTTGTTTTTAAGGTCATTAAAGATGTTTACTGAACAGATCTCAGCTTTACAACATTTTAAAGAAATATCACAAGAAATGGCGAGCCGAAGAAACCCATCAGCACAGCTCACTCAGGTCTGTAAATCATCACCACACTGGTCCAGTATGAAAAATGGACATTTCCTTTAAATTCACAGAATTTTATTTTATTAAAGAAAACTCCTTTGAGCTGCAGAAACTGTTTCTGCTTCCAAACTGTATTTAAAAATTAATATTAGTGAGAAAATGAGCGCGATCACAACCACAGATTTTAAATCTGTTTTGTTCTTCCTAAAAATATAATTTGGATTTGTTACCTGGTGAAATGCTGGTGTGTTTTTCCATATTCAGGTTTTAATCTCTGTGAAAGCATTCGGCTGATTTAGATTGTTTGGGGGGAAAAAATCTGTTTTCCGCTTACGAGGAAATAAAAAAATCAGCCCCCTTCCTGCCAACTGTGATTTCCACAAAGCTCCAAACATTTCAGGGACTTCAACCTGAGCTTCACCGTGAGAGCCAGAAACGTCCAAAGGTTTTATTGGACAGTCGGGACCTGAAGTTTTGCACGTCATTGATTTTATCTTCCCTCCCTGGTAAGTAAGTCTGTGACGTCAGGTTGTTTAATGAGATGAGGCTGAGGATATGAACGAGTGTCTCAAGGCCGTAAAGCTGATAATGATTCATGAGTTTGGGTCTGATTAAAGTTCAGTGATGACAAATCAAACACACACAGTCATAAAGAAACAGGGACTCACCGGGACGAGCGGCAGTGAAACTCAGGTGCTCAGTTGTCTCGTCTTTCCCACCTGCTGCTGATCTGCAGCTCGGGCTCTCTGCTGCCCCTGCTGGTGGGAAGCTGTAATACAACAACGCTGCTGAGGGAGCCAGGCCGGCTGGTTGTTTTTGGTTTTCTGGTTTTGAACAAATGATCAGAAACAGATCAAACATCCAGGCTCGTTTCTGCTCCTCGACATCACGGACGTTAAACTGGTGCAGGTTTGGGGTTGAAACCAGCAGATGTCCCGTGATGCGGCGCTCAGAGTTGGTTATGGAAATAAATCGTGCTGAACAAAATCCGATTTTGTCTTGCAACAGCAACCTGATCTGTTTACAGTTGTGAACAGAGATTAAACGTGTTTTTCAGCCCTGAACATTTCATGTGGGTACTTCAAAGGCTCCGAGGTGAGAGGCGCTGCTGATGTATTTTCTCCAGCTTGGATTCTGTTTTGCTTCCTTGGTTTCTGTAAGTGTGATGTGTGTGTTGCTTCTCTGGTGGGGTCTTGACTTCAGTTATCTGTTGAGGGCTGGCTTTGGTCAGGTTTTCAGTGTGAACAGGTTATAGTTCTGGATCCCATATGAAGATGGTTTGCCAACGTGAAGGCTCAGATCTTCACTGGGAGTGAGGAGGATCTTTAACTTGATCTGCTAGAGAACAGCAACAGTTATTTGGCAGGTGGGGAAACCCTGAGATCAGATGTAGTGGTTTCTCATTACTCACTAGAAGCAATGATGCCTGCAGCACATGAAAAATGACCCGTTCAACAGTAAAATGGATTGACCTGCTCTCAGACTGAATTGCTGAAGGTGCCGGAACGCCATTCAGTCAAACTGGTTTAAAGCCAGGGGACGATATATTGGATTAAAGATGTTCAATACGGAGCATCCCAGTAGGAGGAAAAGAGGAACACTCTGGGAAGATCCATGGATGTACTGGAGGAGGACGTGCAGCAGGTTGGAGTGACAGAGGATAGGAGGAGATGCAGATGATCTGACAGCAGAGACACTCGATGCTTCGCTGGGTTCATGTCTGTATACTGAGCAAAATCCCGTTTTGGTTGTCCGGTCGGGGTGTTTGAGGTCTTTGAATTTCATGTTTTGGTTGTTTTTGTTCTCCATTTCAAACGTTGGTGGTTATTTATTTAGTTCTCCAGATGTGATTTCATTTTTGATTATCCAGCAGATGTGTCCAGATGTTTGAGTCTTCGTGGTTCCAAAGGGGCTGTTTTTCTGGCCTTTCCTGTCATGAAACTTTTGGTTCCCTCTTAAGAGTTTGAACCTTAATTTGGGCTTCTCTTCTTTAAAAGTCTCTGTGTGGTTGTTAGCGTTAGTCGGGCAGGAATGAAAGCTCCCTCTTCATATCTGTGTCTCCCACAGACACTCAGAGGTTCAGAGACTGAGGCTGTAAATGGGACTCAAACCCACAGCCTTCATGCTATCAGCTCAGTCCTGCAGCTGCTTCACTGGCAGCTTTTCAGTCTTTACAACCGCCGCCGGCTTTCAAACAGCCTTTCAGAAGCAGAGATGTGACTTGATCTCATCACCTCTAAACCTGTCTGCTTTGCTGATTGAGCCATTGAGTCTTCATAAGCGAGAGCTTTTTCAAGTTTTTCCTTTAGATGCTGCCTCTTGATTGTCAAAAGCAAAAGCAGTGTGTCAACTCCAAATATGCCACAACTCAGCGCAGCTGCGTACTGCAGTGAGCTAATACTTTGCATAGCCTCAGCACTCTTCTCGTGAAGCTTTTCAATATTTCCACTACATGTAGCCTTTGAAAACACTCGCAAATTAGAAATTTGAAAGGAAACTTGAACCTGTGACCTTGAGTTCTTCATCCAAGCTCTTGGCCCATTCAGCCACTGAATCTAGTTATTTCTGAGTGTATTCTCTCATATTTTTTCTTCTCTTTTGGATGCTGGCACTTAAAATACAACCACAAATTTGCCATCGGCATATAAAGGATTGGATTCATCCTCTTCGCAAATTAGCAAACAGCTCCTTCTTTAATGCCGGTGAATCGGAGGATGCTTCAGCTCATCTGAGGTTATTCTAAACCGTCTGTTAGCGCTCGGTTACAAAACAAAACCTTCTCACCCGGAGGGTCTGACAAACGCGACGGCTGAGTTTCTGACAATGTGCTGAGCTGCTTCAGTTACAACGCCTGATCGTGAAAAAACGTCTTTTCTTTGATTTCCCATCACGCTAAACATGCTGTGGTTTTTGTATCATGTGGTTAGTCTGTTGTCGTCATCTCGCCCGGGGTCACCGAGGCTTTAGGTCCAGAGCAGGTCGTACTGGGCGCGTGCTGGTGTTATCAGCTGTTAAAGTTTTTGTTGCTGCATCCAAGTGGAACACGTTTCATGTTTCCAAGAGGATCCACGACACGAACGACCTTCATTGTTCCTAGATTGCAGTTTAAGGGCTGAAGTGCTTTGTTATGAATAGATGGTAGAAATGAAGTGAAGACCAGAAGAGTTCAGGGTAGAGGCAAAGATGGTGGCTCATCTGCCCCAAACAGCCAATCAGCAGCTAAAAGAGAAACATGTGATCAGACGGTGCAACGGAGCTGTGTGATAAAAGGCTTTGTTAAAACAACATGGACAGCATTTCTGACTGTGCTCTTTGTTCTTCCCTGATGAAACGTACCAGCTTAAATTTAGGGAAGAAATGCTTAAAGGGAGAAAAAACTTTTCAGTTTCTCACTGCAGCGTTTCTTCTTATGCTGTTAGCTGTGAATGGCTCTCTTATTTATTTCTTATTCCAAATACGTAGTTTTGATCCATAATCCTAAATAATGTGGTCACGCATGGCCACAAGCCTCAGCCGCCTGGGCGAAAGTCCAAGAGTTTCATTAACCTTTCAGAAATTAACAGAAGGGCTCCAAAGTACAAACACGTATCTTTGACTCTACCAGCCTCATATTCTTATTACTTACATGTTTCTGATTAATCTCAGAGGTCCAAAAACAACAGGTGGAGTCAAAGTAGGGCTGGGTATCGATTTCTATTTCTATAATAGTTTCAATTAGATTCACAAGGTCGATTCGAAACCCCTTAAAAAAGATCCTGCAGTAGATCAAAAACTGAAGAAAACTACGAATCAACATCTGAACATTACCTGATGCTGCTGAAGTTACAGAGGTTTGATTACAGACACAGCTGAGTTCTGCATCATTTTAAAAAGTTTTTATTTCTTCAGTGTTGAACAGCAGAAACGAGGCTTTCTTGTCGGAGACCGACAGCGCCGTACACAACAGTAGACTGGTGACAAAGTGATAAAGGGTGGGTTGGATCTTCTTTTTCTGCCGGTTCAGTGAATTTTGGTCAGAGTGACGAAACCTGCATCATCAGAATCTGTGAGCTGTCGACTTTCAGGCCTGACGGCGTGTCTGTGTGCGTGCCGTCGGGTGAACGCTCCACGCTTTGTGTTTACACGAATCCGTGTGCCTGCTCTCATTTACTGTTTCAGCTGTTTGGATGTTGTTGAAATAGTTTTGTGAGCTTTAACCTGAGATCCTGGCGTTTCAGGAAAAATACGTTTATATTTAAAAATCGATTTATGATTTAATGCCAAAGTGAATTTAGCGTTAAATCATGAATTGATATGCCGTTATTTAATTTAAAATTGATATTAATTGGGAAATTGATTTTTTAAACCCACCCCTAAGTTGGAGCAGTTTCCTCCATCTTTCATACAGTTTATTCTCACTCAGTGCAAATATGACACACAGAAAATGGGCAGAGGTGAGCAAAGGCAGCGCAGAGCCTGCAGGTGGAGACTCGATGTGCCGTTCAGACGAGGACGGTGTTGCACATTCAGTCTTTAGGTAATCGCTTTGTTGCCACAACTACTTGCAATCAATATCTTTGATGTGTTCACGAAGCAACCACGAGTCTTCCTATTCACATCATGACGCATCGCAGCTCAAGCTTCAACCAACTTACAGACTTTACTCGATAAATCACCTGAAGCCAGTCACGAATGCTGAAAGGACACATAATAAATGTAAATAGAGACCAATAATGACATCAGAGCCTGGAGTCAGAGTTCCTCAGTAAATAATATTGATAAAGACTGAGTTTGACTTTGTCTTACTTCCAGGGACAGAAGCTCCTCCACACCTGGAGGAAATATAGGGCACAGTCCAAAAATACTATGGGAGTAATGATTCGCCAAAACTACTTTATCTATAACCCTCGTCTGATGCGACTCCCCCCTCAGGACTCCACGTCTCGCTGACCGATTTGTTCTTAGATAAATGGAGCACGTTACACCATCAGGGGTTTTTCCAGCTTTTGCTCTAATTCTTGATGAAACGATGGAGCAAACGTAACTGTGATGAGCACCTTTACACAGAGAAAGGATGTCATTGCAGTCATTAACACTGGAGCTTACAAAGAAAGTGCATCCAAATATTCTCAGTGACCTTTTCTGTAGAATTATAACATTAATTTTGTTGCTTTGCATATTTCTGCCTTCTTTTGGCAGATTTCCCGACTAAGCAGGTGAAGAAGGCCGTCGAGACAAATCTGAGAGCAGCACCATCAAGGGCAGGCTGGCTGACAGTGAGCAGTCTTTACAGCTCCACTCATTTTTCTCAGCACATTTTAAAGGACGTCCATTCTTCTGGTGCCTTCAACCAGCTGACCGCACCACATCAAACGGCATGTGTTTAATCGAGAACGCTTTCAGGGCTGGAAATAAAGAAAATGCCTCTGAAATTAGAAAAATGACTGTGCAGAGCGATGCTTGTTTACCAGCAGTGAAAGCAAAGCAGACACTGAAATATTCAGACCTGAAGAAACTCGTTAGGGAAGTATTCATGTAAATGTGAACGGCATGAGTTACATTACTTTGATGAAATCATTTAAAAAGTTACATTGCTCATCGGGGGGAAAACGGTCCAGATTCTTTCAGCTGCCATAAAATGATGATTGCTGCTTTTCTCACGGCTGTTACCATAAAGCTTAAGATCCAGACACGGAAACGAGGATATACAGGTCTCAGCGTCAGAAGGACGTCAGAGAGCCTGTTTCCATGTAAAGGAGATACGATGGTCACGTTTCTAAACAGATCCAGCTCTACACTAGTGTTAAACGACAAAAATCTGAGGTTTGGACGGTTAGTGAAGTCAGGCTAGCTGACGCACGATGAGCTGCTAACTGCTGCATAGCTACAGATGGTATGGCTAGACTCATTACCACAGGGAAGATGAAGAATTAGGGTGAAATAATTCTCAGTAAATTTCATCTTGAAGGGCAGAGACAAAAGGCATCATGTGACAGGAAGACAATGCTGACCAGACTTCATCCCAGAGAACAGAGGGGGTTGGTTGTGGCTCAGGTGGTAGAGCAGATCGAGAGGTTGGTGGTTCGATCCTTGGCTTCCCCAGTCTGCATGCCAAATATCCTTGGGTAAGATATTTGAAGCGTTCATTGGAGTGTGAATGTAGTATAGTTTGCACTTGCGTTTAGAAGTGCTTGTATGATTGGGTGAATGTGGCATGTTATATCCAGTGCTTTGAGTACTCCAGGAAAGTAGAAAAGCGCTGTAATAGATAAATTGCCATTTATCTGAGCTTAGCCCTTAAGTCACGCAGACTGGTTGGTAACTGGTTGCTGGCTGGAGGAAACTGGTCATTCAGAGATACACTGCACTGCACCAGAAACCTCCTGGTGGATGTTTTGGTTGCTGGCAGATTTTCACGGCCGCGTCTACTTTGGATGGGAGATGGCGACTTTTCTGCAAACAAAAGACGAAGCTTAGGTAGCGTGAACAGATGATTCACACACAGCACAGAAGGACCAACCTAGGCAGGCCGCGGGTTGCAAAGCAGCTTGCAGATACAGCTTAAACAGCTGGACTCGCTTCATTGTCCTGTTGAACAGACACGACCTGACTCTGCTGTCAGAGGAAGACCTCGACTATGTTACACATGCGGCACGAAGACTTTCTGCATCGCGGATTCTGCACGAAGCCGAGCCTTCAGCGGGCTGATGCTGATTTTCTGGATCTTCGTCTCGAGCAGGCAGATGACTCAGCATCTGTGCAGAGTTTAAATGAGGACATTCAGGGTGATAGTCTGCGGTTCAGGAAGTTATGTCAGCTAACAAAGATCATACAGTTTGATGCATACAATATGTACTTGTATCAGGCCGTGTGTGTGTCTGTGTGACCTCCCGGTTGTCGTCACAGCTCCTCAGATTTCCCAGAGGCCTCGAGGATCTGAAGACCATCTTTGTTCCAGAAAGTTCTGCCAGCGAAGCCGAACCATCAAAGACTCATATTTATTCTT
This sequence comes from Simochromis diagramma, assembly GCF_900408965.1. Lineage (NCBI taxonomy): Eukaryota > Metazoa > Chordata > Actinopteri > Cichliformes > Cichlidae > Simochromis > Simochromis diagramma. Next base: position 1,413,413 of record NW_024387222.1, on the reverse strand, counting down.
CACAGCTGGTTACACTGCAAAAAAATCACATTGTTAGTTTATTTATTGTCATAATTTTCTTTATGAAGTAACTGAGAAGCAGAAGTGATAATTTGGTGTGTTTTTAATTCGCCTTGTTTCAGGTGTTAGCGGAGATGAAGTGTTGACATTTTGTGATCAGGCAGCTCGTACTTGATTTGAAATACACCCACTTCAGCGAAGAATGAATTCCTGAAGCGATTTGTGATGCAATTAAAAAAGGAAATGAGTTCCCCTCAGTTGTAGATTGTTTGTTTCAACGTTGAATGAGTCCAGAGTTTTATCTAAAATCCACATTAAGAGACAAAATGCTGCAGAGACAAAGGCGCTCGTCTCAACAGAATAAACACAAAGTAAAAGAGAAAATAAACTTTGTTTTGAATGTTTTTATGAGTTCTGCTGGATTCTGAGAAGCGACTGTGCTTAAAGACAAAGCTGAAGCCTCGTCTTAAATCACTTATCTAACGGAGCACTGTTTTAAAGTCACGGTGAGCTGATATTTCATGTGATTAAATCACATTTCCAAGGATTTTGTCATTTCTAAGTAATCTGTTTGTCTTTGGAGCAAACTGGGACAATCAGCACAGAGTCCATGAAGTCCCTGCTTCGGGCCAACAGTGAGGTTAAAAACTTCTCTTAAAAGTCAGGACGACACTTTTACAGTAAAATCAGATTTATATGTTTGTTTCAGACTTTCAGACGGGCAGCAGACAGACCGCTCGCCACTGTGAGAGATCTTCTGGTTGCATATGAATGTCCTGGCCTCGGGATTTGGACCCTGGTGAATCTTAATACGCTGCATGTTTGGTGTCTTATTGTTGTCGTGTTTCAGGTTTCGGGAGTCTTTGAGCTTTAGAATAAACAGCAGGCAGTCTTACTTTATATCTCAGCATGGTTACACATACATCACTTCCTGCACAATCTTAAAGAAATGTTGTTCAGGTTTATTTCATCAACATTGTTTTGGATTTCTGGATTTCTCTCGTTGGTTTTGAGGTTTAAGTCTCTCCATCAGACAGACGGACACATAGTAAATGGTTTGGTGTTTTTATAGTTCCTTTTACTCTTACTGAGCATGCAGAGCTTTAGAAAGCACACTGACATTCTCACAGTGCTGTATTTGATCACACTCACACTCAATTTAGACTTCAATATCTCACTCAAGGACACTTTCACATAGTAGATGACCTGCTGTACCTCCCGAGCCACAGTTAGGATGGACAGATGGATGGATGGAGTGGGCTCCAGGGGTGGATGAGGTTCACCCTAAATTCCCCGATGCTCTGGATGCTAAGGGGCTGTTCTCGCTGACATCCTTCTGCAGCTTTGCCCAGAGGTCAGGGAGTTCTGCAGGCTTCATCGAGCGCTGACCTCCAGCTTGTGGGGAATTCACTGCTCCAAATCGACGAGTTCAAGAATCTCAGGCTCTTGTTTGTGAGCGCAGTAAGAGTAGAGACGGAGCTGTAACGATCTGTTGTGGTAAAGAGAGAGCTGAGCCTGGAAATGGAGTGATGTGGTGACTGAAAGAATGAAATGAGCTAGTCTGGATCTTAAGAGAGACGCTCATAGTTACTCCTCCACATCCAAAGTGTCCAGATGGTGGCTTCATGTACACCTCCTGGACAAATACTTCTGGGCACGTCCTGTAGGGAGGAGACCCCGGGACAGATGCAGGAACACCTCAGAAGGTCTCAGCGTCTCTGCTCTGCACTGAGCCGCTGCAGACAGACAGTGTTAGCCTTTACCACCACAGAATATTTGTCTTTTATTATTTAGTTCAGAAAAGTTTAGAAATTCAGACATCTTCAAATAAAGACAGGAAACCCTTGAAATAACTTTTATTCTCTTTTTTTAAAATAAGTTTTTTAAGAACAGAAATTCTTAAAAAATCCAATTTCATTGAAGTTCGCTCCCTCTTACAAATATGGCACATGTGGACATAAAAACCCTGCAAAAAAAACTTTTAGAAAAATCAAGTCAGTTACCTTGAAACAGGTTCAATACTCAATTCTATTTGGTGCTCGGAAAGAGCATTCTTCTTCGATGCCGAAGAAGATGAGGCGCAGTAAAATAAGACTTTTGGACTTTGTTGATGTCCTTTTGTTTTACCTCAGGTTTTTATGTGGCTCCAGATAACAGCGATTGCCTCGGCATGCGTGACGCTGTAAAGCAAAGACTCGACAGTGTTACAGTGTAAACCCAACAACCAGACGCTGCTGTGAGCATCACTTGGTCACAGTGGGGAGGAAGAACGCTGTCCTCCTCCTCAGCCCAAACCTGGAGGAGACTGATGGCTGAAAGCTGTGCCTGCAGTCTGAGAGTGTGTCAGCCTCCCAATGCATATGGACAGTTTAACCCTTCATGACGGCTCTGTGGGGGTGTGGTCAGACACAGGTGGCTGAATGTGACACGTTTCAGGGCATTTTTAATGTCAGAGTCTCCTGAATGTTCTTCTGGGTGGACTCAGACCGGACCCCCCTGCAGCAGCCTGTGCCATGGTTGCCCACTCAACCAGTGCAGCTACTCTTGGATGCCAATTTCACATTTCCTGAGAACATTGAGACATTTCCAAAAGAAAAAATAGAAATGGAATATAGAGACATCACTAACACTACGTAAGTGAAGTTAAGTGACGCCCAGTCCTCAGGAGGAGAGATCGGCTGGTGTGCATTCTCCAAGACTGACCTCATAGCCCATCGTTGGTCAGTGGGCTAGTGTCAGTCATTGTGCAAAGGTAGTGATTGTAGGTTTGGGAAAACCTGCAGTCAGCTGAGACTGAAGAAGTCAGTTGGATGAGTAACCAAACGCTTCTGCCACTGAAGCTTGAAATCATCAAGACTTCTCCGGCTGCTGAACAGTCACCGTGAAATCTTCAGACTCATCGGTGACCCCCACCCGGTTCCCTGAAGTCGCTCGCTGTTGCTTCTGTTGCCTGCACTTTGTGTACAAGACGAGGACCAATCAGCAGTGAAACTTTAAGCGAAGGCTGTGCCTTCTGGTGCATCCAACATGTTAACATGCAATTAACTAAGACATAAGAGCCAAAAACAACACAGCCGATAAAAACATAATCCCTGAATACTCAAACGTCCCTCACACCGCCTTCCTGCTTAAAGATCATACCTCGCTCTAAGGGTAGCGTTCCTTGGCTCACTAAACAAAGTTTACCTGACTGTTTGTGTTTTGCCATTTTGATGTGGTACCTTACAGTGAGTGGTTTTTCCTCCTCCTCGCTGTGCCAACCTTGTTTTCTCCTGTTCTAGACTCCTGCCTACAGTCGCCACTTTGCTGCCAACTTTTTGCTGCTGCATTTATTAAATTCTGTCAATCATCGGTGTCTCCTGCAGCCTTCTCTGAAAACCGTCACCCATCCACCAACAAAGAAGAGAAAACCGTTTAGTGGGTTAAACAAACACAGATTCATGGGTTACATTATAACCACTGAAATTTGATAATACGTGTCCACACAAATCCACAGTGGAACATAATAAACATGTCTCGCTGTCAACTCGCAGGAGCCCACAGCGCCTAAAATCAGACCCACACTGGTTAAAGTGGTTCAAACACAGTTTTCTTCTCAAACCACGTCAGTGGAGATGATTCAAGCCACATGAAGACAGAGGCGGGGGCGCCTGCCCTTTTTCATAAGATCGAAGCCAAAGATCGTGGCTAGTTTGACAAACCGCACATTATTTCTTTTGGCAAAGCGGAGCATCGGATATGTCACCTAACACGGGAAGTTGAGCTGTGTCCCATTTTTAACCCCAAAGAGCCCCAACGATCCCCACAGTGGTGTTCAAGGGCAAGCTAATGGCATCCAGATAGACAAAGTTCTTAGAGCCAAATACACCAACTTGAGTATTACCTGCAGGTAATAACCCAGGTTTTCATTAAAAACATGGAGTCTGAGCTTCCCGGGGATCGTGAAGTTTATTATCTTCAGCAATGACGCTTAAACTCGACAAAGCTCATTCACAAGCCTTTAAAACGTTGATTTCACCAGCTGAGTCTAACTAACCGCGACAAAAGGACGGAGACTTTAAAGGAAGCTTTCTCTCCGCCTTTAAGACCACGCCGCACTCCCTCTCTCTGTTTGTTGTGTTCTTGTGATCACAAAAGCAACTACTCGACCTCGACACAGCGAGCTTTTATCCCCACGTCCAAAAATAACCATCTCATGGAAAACAGTTAATTTATGATCATGTCAAAACAAACAGTTACCCAGTAACACAATGATGTGTCACAGCCACTTTTCCTGCTCAGTTTGTCACTTTAGAAGCAATGAAGACTTAAAACTCCTTTTTTTTCTGAGTGGCTGTGAGTTCAACATCAGATAAACTCCGGCTGTGGATTTCAATGCGCCTCGGTGTTAGTTTGTGTCTGACAACCTGCCTGCAGGCCTGTAAACACGGGAGTCAAGAGAGCAGCGGGACAACGGCTCGTTTGTTGGTTTGAATGATCAAATGAGGAGGAGGCGTCGTCACGCTGCCTCTGACATTTATGCTCATTGGATCTGGACTGACAGAGGTAGAGTCAGAGTGATTTCAGATGGCGATCGTAGCGATTCCGTACCGGATGCTCCGCTGTGACCACGGTTACGACCGTTCCACTTCTTTGTTCGAGGAAGAGAACAAAAACCTCCCAGAACAAACAACTTCTGTTCTTCATAAAACGGGACCTCTGCTGATCTAATTTTTATGCTCTCCTCTCATTTTCTCTTCGTTC